>NC_092868.1:6593518-6604708 GCF_032062135.1 Pyxicephalus adspersus
ACAGATGCACAATCAGTATTGTACTGTCACAACCAGAAACATCTCCACAGATACACAATCAGTATTGTACTGTCACAACCAGAAACATCTCCACAGATACACAACCAGTATTGTACTGTCACAACCAGTAACATCTCCAAAGATACACAATCAGTATTGTACTGTCACAACCAGAAACATCTCCACAGATACACAATCAATATTGTATTGTCATAACCAGAAAAATCTCCTCAGATACACAATTAGTATTGTACTGTCACAACCAGAATCATCTCTGCAGATACACAATCAGTATTGTACTGTCATAACCAGAAACATCTCCACAGATACACAATTAGTATTGTACTATCACATCCAGAAACATCACCACAGATACACAATGGGAACTAAACTCTCAATGGAGTTCATCTTGAGTTCGCCTGCAGTACCAGCTGATTGGAAGCACTTGCGTTCCTCCAATCAGCTTTGACCGCAGGATCCCATGCTCCTTAGGCTGTACTTATCAATGATAAGTAGAGGCTGGTGAACATGGAAAAACTCCATTGAGAGTTCATCTGGAGTTCACCTGCAGTCACAACTGATTGGAGGCACTTGTGTGTCTTCAATCAGCTGTATTCACAGATTCCCATGTTCCTCGAGCTGTACTTATCAATGATAAGTACGGCCCAGTGACTGTGGGAACTTAACTCAGATGAACTCTCAATGGGGAAACTCCATTGAGAGTTCATCTGTAGTTCGCCTGCAGTCACAGCTGACTGGAAGCACTCACGTGATATATTTGCCCAGGATTCCTCTTTTATGTGAGGTATATTTGCCCAAGATTCCTCTCCTGTGTGAAGTAGCAGGTGGAAGACTCTCACCTGTGAGATAATTAATGAAGAAGCACTAAGGGTAGGGATATACCATAGAGCCAGGATCTCAGTCAGGAGCTTAACTTGGAGAGACACAGACAGGGGTCTGTGCAGGCTCAGCTTGCCTTGGAGAAACACAGACAGAGGTTTGTGTCAGTGCAGCTCTATTTGGAGAGAGCTCTGTTTGAAGACACAGCCAGGTGGACTGTGTGAGTGAGCTCTGCTAGAGACACATATATATATGTATAATATATAAATTGATAAACCTTAATGAATGAATCTCAAAGGTAAACATGATAGATACACAGATGAAATATATAGAATGGAACTCTTTGTATCTGTTCAGCCTCAAGTATTTGAATCTTCTATGCTAAGGGTGTAGCTAGATAATTGTACGATTTGTATTTATCAAATAAGTATTTTTTTCTAGCAAGTTTTTGTTTATTTTTATGTACTTTTTACAGTCATGCCTTTTTGTGCTTTTTTTAATTTGCTGCAAGATACAATTTTACTTTTTAATGAAATTTTCACTATAAAATTCTCCAACCAATCTTTAGGAGAAATTAAGGGTGTATGTTAAAAACAATGATATTGCAAGATGTTTCTTACATTTTTGAGTTTGGGTCCATTCAAAGTAATGCTCATTTTTTTTAATCATTTTTGATAACCCAACATCCTGAGATACATAAGGAAATTCCTATTATTTATTTTATTTGAAGTAAGCCTGGAAGGGAAGGCTCCAGGGATGTAATATATACTGTAATAATCGTGTACATTGTTTGAAATCAGAGATTGTTTTATTTTTGGTTTTAGTTTTATTTTATTTATTTTTCTTACCTGTTACTTTTATATCAATCTTGGTATTTGAATAGCTGAATTTATTTTGATCTTCTAATCTGAAATGATATGTACCTTCTGCATCTTCATTTAAACGATTTTCTATGCGGAATGAGCAGTCCCCTCTCCATATAGCTCCAGTCAGAAAAAAATGGCCATTGCTGGGAAATATTCTATCATCATTAGAGGCCACAGGCGTAGTGCCCCCATCGCAATCTTTGTACCAAATCCCCACAGCATTGCTAGTTAAGTTTTCCTTTGTAGTAAAATTGAATTGAATGAACACACACAATCCTCTCTGAACACTTACATGAGAAGGAACACTTATATTGTACCCAGGTACAGTTATACTGTCAATACCTACAGATTAAGAATAAAAAATTAGAATTTTTAAGGCTTCTTCAAGTTATGTAAATGATTATGCATTTTGCGGTATTTTCAGTTTTCAAAAGCACAAGAAATTATTGAAAAAGATATCTCTATATTTGAATTTCTATTTAATGTGTTTTGCCATTGAAGTTTTGAATCACATCTTGTGGTGAAAACACAGCCCAAAAAAACAGTCAGGGACATTGGACAATTAAAAAATGAAGGTTCTATGTTTACCCCAACTATGCTAAAAAACATAAAAGTATGAAAAAATTGTGAAAATATACTTTAGAGCCAAACTCTGGGCTTTTCCCCCTATTCCATATTCATAGGGGTCCAGCACACTTATATGTTCAATCCAAATATCTTGCCAATTTTGGTTCGGCTGTACCCAAAGCTAAATATTTGTCCTTGTTCAGGCAACCTCCCTCAAATTAAACAAAAGTCTACAGTTCCTAGAATACAATAAAATAGTCACATATAAAATATTTGCTATTCAATAAAGAGTATTAATCACAGCAGTAAAATAAGTTTTTTCTTTATTTTGCAATCAAAATGTCTATAATTTCTTATAAGATTTGCCATTAACAGGTAGAAGAAAAAGCAGGTTTTCTATACATAATTCATCTGCTGCACCAACAAATTCTTGCAAAACCATAGTTCCCAAATGTATGGGAGAAAAGACACAGTCTGTTGTAGCTAATAAAGAAAAGTATTGATTTTTGATGTGTTTCGATGTATGCTTTTTTAAGGGGCGGTGGAGACAAGCAACAAGTAATAAATGCCAAAACATTAAATAAAAAATAATTACATATCAGAAAAAATACTTAATATGTATTATGTTTAGTATACAAAGCTTTGTATATTTAATTTATTTATTTAACCTTGGTTGACATTTGGTACTTTTACTGCTTAGAGCTACTGAACATATTTAAGACTACAGCCAAGATGTTCCAAAGAATGAAAGCAAAATATCCATTAGATATAGGATTGAATAAATATAAATGAGTAAGTGGACAATGAAAACGAAATTTGTGATTAAGACGGATACCAAATGGTCCTGTAAACACATTAAAAGTCTACTCCTATACAAAAACAGTGAATCCTTGGCCAAAAGTTTTGGATAGCATGGGCAAAAAAATTAGAACTCCTTTGAAGACTAATATAGTCATCAGTGTCCCTGCTAAGAAGATGTCCCCCTTAATTCATTTTAGAGAAAAGACAGCTTTGTTCGATTTTAGGGAACATTTCTTTAGTGGAGACAGAAACAGCATTACGTTCTGATTGGAGACATTCCACTTACTTTTTGTCATTGCAAGATATAAAAGATGATGATGGGCCATTACCACCAAATGGGCACAAGTGGTAATCATAGGGACCACAATCATAAGTCATCAAGATACTAAGCCACTCAATGAAAGAGATAATGAAGGGAGCTAAAATACACTTCCAGAGAGGAAACTTTTTAGAAGTCTTCAGAGGCAAGAGTAAGATAAAGACAGAGAAGGTTGAATACAGAAGGTAAAATGATTGTAGTTAGGGGCATGGCCATACGTTGTAAAAAAAATATAAAATGGGGAGCCAGATTAGAAAGGATTTTGTATGTGAATGTTTTCTGTCCATCCAAAAGAGAAATTGAAGGAGAAAATCCAACTGACAAGCTCGCATATCCATCAGATAGAATTTTGTTAGTTTGGTTACCTTACCCGTTATTGTTCAACATAAACTTCTCTTACTCAAATTTTTGCCATAGGTGTTTTAGTTTTCTGTATTTTGCCTCTACATTTGACCATTCCTTTTTGCTCTTACTCTCTTAAGCTTTTCACTGTTCTTTTTTGTACACTTCCTTTCTATATATGAGCGAGTTAAGGGAAGTTTTGATTAATAGAAAAAAAAATTGAAGAAGTTGAACAGATAAGAACATTTAGTAAGTCATCATTTCTACTCTACTTCTACATTTTACAATTCAAATTTTAAAATAAAAATAGCAAAATAATAAACTTGATTGGTTGGGAGGATGAGAATTTGTAGACATCTCAAAAATGTAAAGTTATGGGTATTTTTGTTCTGTTTTTTTTTTATATACAGTTCTTGGATTTTCGCAGTGCTTTCACACAGAATAGCCCTATAAAAAAAGGGGAGCCTGATTTTTCTATGCTGCAGTTTAGAAATACTCACAAGTCATAACCTTTCCTAACCTGTAATCGGTCCTTGATAGAAAAAGATAACTTTTCTTCTGTGGAACATGTACTATAGGTGGACAACTCTGAATCTGAAAATTGATTTGGTTCTTTAATGTGACATAAGTGTATACAACCTAACCTATTGGAAAAAATGCAAAATGAAGATGGTACATAAAATAATACTCATGAGTAGGGGTGAGCGAGCCAGTTTTTAAAACTCAATCTCGCTGCAAATTCAGCTGTTCTCGCTTATCAAAATTGTAAATTCATTAAACAAGATTAAATTTAAAAAATAAAATCAATAGGGAAAAGATTGCATGCTGTGCTGATCAATGAATGAAGCCACATCTGCCTACTGCATGCAACATGTTTTTTTATCATCTGCCAAGCAAATATTATTAGGTGGGCTCCTTGCCTGAATGCGACCCGTTTCTGCAGTTAAGTATCTTGTGCTATTTCTAAATATTTGTTATTGCATAGCATTATCTGTCTTTATACCATTAACCCCCCTGGCCGTATTCCAGGGTCTGGCTCGGGGTAAAAAAGACATGCAAAAAGCGGTAACCCTGAGCCCCACACTGGGGATAGCTAAAAACATTAAAAAAACTCTACACTTATCTTGTCCCATCAGTGTCCCCAGCGTCCTGCCAGTTGGATCTCCTCCTCGGGCTGTGTTCTTTTCCTCTGATCTTCAGACGGCTAATGAAGTGACGTTCCCCGGGGTTTCGTGCAGGAGGAACGCCGGGAAATTCAAAAATATTTGAATTGAATTTAATACAAAATAGCTGTACTGAATCCAATACAAAGAAATTTTTATATTATATATATTTACAATTATATATATATATATATATATTTACATTTATCATACATGCTACTGTACAGTTATAATACTGTTTTCAGTATTTTTATGCACCCTTGTTTTAACAGATTTTTGTTTTTTTTTTACTTAAAGTTTATTAACAAGTTTATTAAATATTGGACATATTTCGGAGAGGTATGCCTAAGATTTATAGGCCTATAATGTAAAATAAATTTCCATGCAAAACAATGTAACGCTTTTTGTGTAAAAAACAGACATAATTAGAACGCCAGTGGGGTTAAATAGTAAATTCTTTCATCTTACTTGCAAGTCTCTTTCTATATATCTATAAATCAATATTTACATAAACTGTCACAAATTATATCCATGACGTAATACGATCATGGTTTTATATTTATTCCGTTCATGGTATAGCTAGTACTATTTAGCCACATTGTATTGTAACTGTTCTGTAATGTTGAAAACATTTTGCTACTCATTCGAGAACAATCATCACTTGTCTGGCCACCCTCTATTTCAAGTACAATGACTGCAGACTGTATTCTAGGTTTACAGTGTCTCCTATTGTAGGTAAACTCTACATGAAGAAGGTAGAACAGAGAGCTATTGGTATGGGTATATATACAATATCAAGATGGATCAAGGTACATGCTTCCAGTGTACAAATCAACAAAATGGTTGAAAGCATCACATTCCTGCACATAGTTCCTTAATATGAGGCAATGCATGTCATGCTTTATAACTCATCAATCAATGCAGAGTTCTCTGTGTGTTCAGGGAAGGTGAATTTGGTGTTTGCACTGTTAGATAAGCTCCCGTCATTTCATCCAGATCCCTGCATAGCTTCTCAGGGTAGGCCTAAATGCCCATAACATTCCTCCTTGAAAGGTTTTGTGTACTCAGAGTCTGGAGGTTTGGATTGATGCCACTTGCTTAGTAGGATCCTTTCTGAAATGCTGAGAAACAGATTGTGCGTATTAATGAAAAACATACAAAAACACAAAATTGGGCAGTGGGGATGATCAAATATCAGGAAGTTCGGGTTCGCCGAGTCCGGGTACACAAAATCGTAAAGTTTGGTACAGACCCAAACTTTATAGTTTGGGTTGGCTCAACACTATTGGGCAAATCTTGGCCAAATAAATTGGTTAATAGTTTTTAAATAGACTCTTAAGTGTTTTTCACTCGCCATGTTCGCAAACTGATAGAAACACTTTAAACGGAAAAAAGCTAAACAATTGCCATGCTACCAACTGGCCTCCAGCAGGTTGTTTACCTTGCAAGAAACTTTTTGAATGATGGTTATTAGGCTATTATTAACCTAACAACTCCCAAAAATTGGGGATGCTGCTGACTATGAACCTAGGCCAGTTCTTAGTGTAAACAGTGGGAATCATCCCTATTAGCTGGTATTTTATGGGATGAGTATGTTTTGTGTGTAGATAAGGCTACAAGGTCCCACTGAGATTGGAAGTGTTTCAGCATAACATGCATAAGGAAAACCTAGGGCAGCAATGCTGTGGGCAACTATATCCTAAATGCTGAGAGGGGGGATGGGGGGTATAAAACTACACATTCTATAAATTTAAAAAAAACATGCGAAGTACAAAGATAGATGATAAAATAAAAAACATAAGCGTAAGTTACCTAACTGTTAGGAGACGCTCTTTGGGCCTACAATATCAGCCTATTCCCTCCGGTCGCTGCACTAGCTGTAGCACAGGGATTCTAGGAGCGGGGGCTGCTATAGGCGAAGACTGTGGCTATAGATTGGGGGACTGGTGTCTGGAGAATACTGGTACTGACCAGGGCCTTACTGGTCAAATAGCCACCACACTAAAAACCAAGAGGGAAAATATCCAAGATGGTTGGGGTCAAGACCATGCTGAGCTTTCATAGATAAAGCAGCCATTTTCCCATAACATTAGCCGTTAATTTGTGGATCTACGAATAATTCAGGATGCAACTTTTTACAGAAGATAACTTATAGTTGAGTATTTTTTTAATTTGGAAAATCACTTACTTAGAAAATAGAAACTTATCTGATTGTATTGGTTACCTTTGAAGACATTTCCAAATTGCTGTATATTGCATCTGTATTGCTTATATGGGATTTATTTGAATTTGTGTTATCAGGCATTTTCTTACTTCTGAAAGCATAAACACAAAAAGACAACAATGCATGATTAAAGTTTTCTTAAACTTCCCCTTGAATGTTTGGGTTCTTGAAAACATTTGTGTCACATTCACTCTGGAGTTATCCCTTGCAACATGTCATCCAGATCATAGAATATACTCAATCTTCTGGATCAAGTGACAGTATAAAGTAGAAAAGCAATATGGTACTTATTTTTAAATTCTGTTTTTTTTTGTCTGAAGATAAGCTGAGAAATAAAAAACTTAATTAAAAAAAAACTTTTTGCAACACTAAAATACATAGTTATTTGTAATTGAAAAACAAATATGTACTACTTCTTTATTTAAAAAATAATGTTTTATTTTAATGAAAAAGTTTTAACTGAACCAGTAATATCCTTTTTTAGACCCATGGTGAGCCACGGAAGTCTGCTGTGGGCTCAGCCACTGTTCCAGCTTCTCAAATTTAAGTCATTGGGAGTGTTGGAAACCTTTCATTGCATGTGGATGCATGTGGCTGCAGCAGATTAAGGCTTTCCAACAGCTGAAGCCATGTGAAAATCTAGTTGCCTGTGGTGAGGTTTGTATAGCACCTGGCAGCAGTATCCTGTGTACCTGAAAGTGGCCAACCATGCGTTGTGAGAGGGGCATCAGACTAATGCAGAAATAAAATGTACAAAACACATAATAAACAAAAACTTACTTTCCAAAGAACTTTATTACTAAAGCTCCAGTCACTATGATAACAGCAGCGAAAATTCCACCTCGAACAGCAGTTGCTATGAAACTTTTAGAAGTTACCTGTGCTGAAACGGGAAATAAAAAACTTCTTAATTAAAGTTCACTAAACTTTATGTAAAGGACTGACACATAGGCACTTATTCATTAAAGCTCTCCAAGGCAGGAAGGGATAAACTTTCATCAGTGAAGCTGGATGATCTAGTAAACCTGGAATTCTTCAAAGTCATTTGTTATTTGCCTGTAAGTGTTTTGAATCCTAGTCCAGATTCATTCAAGGTTTTCTGGATTACCCAGTTTCACTGATGTTGTGAAAATGTATTCTCTCCAGTCTTGGGGACCTTTAATAAATTAGACCCATACACAAAAAAATGACTAAACTTTGATAATGCATTCTGTGCAAACACTTGTGTGTTTTGCCCGTCAACAGAGTATTAGGTTGCTCCCTACCTCCCTTTTAAAAGAAGGTTTAATAATATTAATAATAATATTTTTTCTACAGTTTGTGGCTTTAGCCTTTGTTGTCTTCAGTGATGGATGGAGCCAACGAGTGTGTGGCCCTCCCTTTTTTGCCCATATTGCACCTCTATTCTCCCTCAGGGCCTTATCGGCCCCTTAGTCACACAACCCCACTCCCTATTAATGTTGGTGAGAGGAAATGTTGGAATCTGTAAGTTTTTTTTTTTTACCAAGACTTGCCCCAGATTACCGACCCCTCAACCTGGCAAATGGGTATAGGGGGTACACAGTTTACCTTACCTAATCCCAGAAAAGCTGCGGAAAAAAAACCTGCAGAAAATAAAATAAATACATTATGGAATCAAAAGAAAATCACACCTTTTTTTGTGGAGTAAGTCATGCTGACCGTAGTCTGGTAGGGGCTTGATAACTTGATGTAAGTTAGATTTTTGCCAAGATAAATAATTTGTATTTAACGTTTTTTTAAAATGTTAGTGTGTTATTTCTAGATCACAATTATTAGGAATAGGTTACTGACTACACTTGAACTAATTTTCCAAGGGAAAATTTGGGAACCTCCTTGAAAAAGGGAGCTTACAGATTGTACTAAACCCCATCGTCTGCAAACATCTAAAACTATTTGTAAAACTGTCCTTATGAGGCTCTGACCATCAACATGCACCCCCGCAACACACACATGGTCTTGAACTTCACTAAATTTTGTCACATGGTAAAATGTAGCCAACTTTCCACAAGGATACTGAAATCTGCACGAATTGATGATTTTCACAACAAAAATAGCTTCACAAAAAATAACACATCATTTTCAGCATTCAACATCCTGGTGTTGGATGCCTGGTCACCCATCTGCATGCTGTGGCTTTTATCCTATTGCTCTGATGTCATAGGACAAAGCTGTGATGTATGGGCTGGTGTACGGAACTAATTTGGATTGAGAAGAATCACCCGTCTAATAAACCTAAAAACTGGCAGCGCAGGCAGTGAAAGGTGCCGTATGGCCCTGGTCAGTACCAGTATTCCCCAGACACTAGTCCCCCAATCTATCGCCGCAGTCTTCACCTATAGCAGCCCCCGCGATATCAATTTATTCAGAATACAGTGGTACCTTGGTATAAGTCTGCTTTGGAATAAGTCCAACTTGGTATAAGTCCTGTTTGGACACGAAAAATTTTGCTTGGTATACAATCTTTGTGCTAGAACTTGTATGGGTCTAAATAAGTCAAAACACCGCACCCTACCCTTATTTATCTCTCTCAAGACAAAGCCACGACTGCCCACAAGTGTCAGTACCCCTGTTCCTACCATTCAGTGATCAACCCGTACTATAACTCTCTGTAAATTACATAACATCTCCTCCTCATCCCTTCTCAGAACCATCCTAGTAGGCACTCGACTCTTCTCACCAAGGTAAAGGGAGGTTGAATTTTCATTTATTTTATCTAATTGTTTTTGTATTTATGTATTTTAATATTAACCTCCCTAGCAGTAGTGTGACTTGGGGTAGAAAAAAAGTTGCTAAAAGCGGTAACCCCGAGTCACACTCGGGGTAGGTAAACCAATGGGAAGTAATAGTAAATAAAGCCTTACCTGATCCGCCCAGTGTCCCGCGTCGTCCATGGCCGTGATCTCTGTCCTCTTCCTTCTTCCTCCGGCCGGCTTCTGCACCCCGATGAGTCACCGGGGAGTTCCCGGTGACTTCGGTGCGTGTGTACGTTGCCGGCCGGAAATTCAAAATCCATTTGTATTGCATTCAATACAAAATAACTGTATTGAATGCAATACATTGGATTTATATGTGTAAAATTAGTGCATTGTTTTCAAGACATTTTTTTTACAGTATATATAATAGTATAAGTAAAATATGTATTTAAAAAAAAAAAAAAATGTATACATTATATATATAGATATTATTTTTACATGATTTTGAGTTTCAAACTTTAATATACTATTATATTTTACTGTAAAATAAATTTTCATAAAAAACAATGTACCGCTTTTAGACATAAAAAACTGGAAAGAAATGAACCGCTAGGGAGGTTATGGGTGTTTAAATTATTTTATACAGCCCCATCAATGTATAATCTGCCAATATCAATAGGATTTTTTTTCATGGGAACGGACTAATCATTTTCCTTGTATTTCTTATGGGAAAAATGTGTTTGGTATAAGTCCTGTTGGGTATAAATCCAAGGATCTGGAACGGATTAAGAACTTATACCAAGGTACCACTGTATTCAGTTTATATATCATGAGATATTGCACATTTTTTAGAGATGTCCTTATAAATTGCAGCAATAAAGTGCCATCTAGTGGTGGAGTATGATACCTCACACACATGTTTATATCCTAATCCTTAAATTGGCTGATGAATTATATATAGACACATTATATAGTATGAAAATCAAGCATTGAACACACATATTTCACATAGCAGTAAGTATTATAATTAGTGTTGGTCTAATAGCTCACTATTCGATTCAGCAGCTATTCGCTCAAATATAGCAAAGTTATTCAGGTGGTCGAATTTCAAAGTGGAATACCATTAAAGTCGATGGGAGGAAAATTTTGTTTTTTTTTTAGCACTGTGTAGAGCTTCTACAGCCTCCAAACAGATGTAAAAAGATACATTGTAAAAAGATACATAACACTATTACATACCCCTGGACTTCACATGAAGATTAAAGAGCACCTGTCAAATCAATTTTAGGCTAAAGCTAGGTACACACTTCCAATAATTATTGTTAGAAAATGAACGATTACGACCGATCAACGA
>NC_092868.1:6605661-6817730 GCF_032062135.1 Pyxicephalus adspersus
ATTTCTCAGCCATTCAGCACTAGAGATGAATGGGGAGACTTGTGCCCATTCATCCCTATGATGATGATGATGCTTGAGCTGTCATCAGGGTTTCCTATTTCTCAGCCAATCACAGAGCAGTAGAGGTATGATAGGAGATAGTATCTCCATTCAACCTCTATTGCCCTTCTATTGCCGGTTATAGCTAATTGAAGGCACCTGCTTTCAATTAGCTGTGACCGCAAAGTTCCCACGGTCCAGGAATTCCACAATGACATAATGATTCATAATGTCATTGTCGGATAACCTGTAAAAAATAAAAAAAGAACAAGTTTAAAATAAAAAACATACGAAATAAATAATTTAAGAAAATTTTTTTTTTTTTCCGCCCGAATTTTTGCTTTTGAATCCTGTGTTTTTCGGGTCGGGTCTACCCGAAATCAAACAGCCATATGGAGATGATGCACAGGCTAGAGAGGATGCACTTTCTTCAATGAAGCTGGGTGATCCATTGAACCTGGAATGGATCTGGTCCAGGATTGAAAGCATTTGTTAAAATATACTAAATGTCTTTGAAGAAATCCATTCCAGGTTTGCTGGATCACCCAGCTTCACTGATAAAAGCTTCACTGATTATCAGGCCTTATATTAGTGACATATACATTTCTAATATACATTTCAGGTAGTTTCATGATCACAAGAAGACTTACATTCCACCGTCATAGTAATTTTTTGCACAGTAGTCAATCCCCCTTCAAGCCGTACAGTGCATAATAATATTGAGTTGTTGTGTTCTCTTTTTGTGGTGAAGGTGATGTTGGAGAAATAAATCTTTGTGCCATTTTCATGATTTATAACATGGTTTTCCTGTATGAAGTTTTGGATATTTCCTTTCTATGTAATATTAGGGGTTATCCCCCTACATCTTCCGGGGGACGTGCAGCTTAGTGTGACCTCCTCTCCATCAAGCCAACTCTTCCTGGGTGAGATCTCAGGCTTATCTGTTAGGTCTGCAAGAAAAAGTCTTTGAATATCAACAAATAAAGATGATGACACAATCATATATGAGTAAAATATGTTTTTTAATTGTTTTTATGTTGAAAAAGTGTTCCTATATGCAATCAATCTATATAGGGGACGATGATGTTTTTCTAGCTGAACACTAGAGGATCCATGCCTGAAGATTCCTTGCATTGTGTATAATGAATGGTGGTTTTACCCTTGTAGTCACTCTACAGCAAAATGGGGTGGCTACAAATGAAGACATTCTGAACGGAGCATGAACTGTAGCCTTAGGGATATGCAGCTCTCTACAAAGTATATCGGCTAATCATGAGGACTTGTTGAACACATATTTTTGAAATAATTGGGAAGAAAACATATGTTTACATGCCTTTTTTTACAGACATGCCTTTTTGTACTTTTCTTAGTTACTTTAAGGTAAATATGTACATTATAGTGGAAAATTCTCAATAACTAAATCAAGAAACCTTGTCAGTCTTCATGGAACCTGTCCGTGTATGGGTAACTAAGCATTAAATGTATACTTTTATTATCTCTCAGGAACAAACCCTAGACAATAAAATACATTTGCATGGTCTGAACTATGAATGAACTTTCTCTACCCCCCCCCCCCCCAACGCTTTATCCAAAAAAAAGTGAAAAAAAATGCAGAGGACATAACACTGAATCAATTAAACTGACTCTTAAACTGTGACTCTCAGTAAATACACCATCACAGTTGAGACAGGGCTTTGCTTCTTAAGAGTTGTCCCTTTGATGGTGATCTGATAACTTTGTGGGGTAATAATCAGGAAGCAGCAGGATAAGTAGAGGATGTAAATATATATACAGAATAGATGAAGCAAGGAGATCCATGCACTACAGGTTCTCAGATACAGCTTCCACTCCAGCAAGGAAAACAACCAACAACAAAGTGGTGACATCACCAAACCTTATCTCAATACTGAGAACAGCGATCAAAGGAAGCTATAAAGACAAGGCACAGAAAAGCCTAGTCACATAAAGTGCACTATTTTTCAGAGGAAATTAAGAGATTGTTTTGTTGTCGTTTTAGTTTTTATGCTTATATATTTATGTTTTTATATATATATATATATATATATATATATATATATATGTGTTTTTATTTCTCTTACCTGTTACTTGTATGTACGGCTCAGTATCTTTGTAGCTGTATATTATATTATCCTCAACTCTGAAACAATATTTACTTTCATCTCCATATAATATATTTTCTATGTAGAATGAGCAGTCCCCTTCCCATACATCTCCAGTCAGAAAGAATCGGCCATTGCTGGAAAACCTTTTATTATTGGAAGCCACCGGTGTATTACACTTTTTGTGCCCTTTGTGCCATAGTCCTACGGCATTTCTAGATAAGGTTACTGATGTTGGCACAGTAAAACTGCATGGAATGTACACACACAGTCCTCTCTGAAGAGTTACATGGGAAGAAACATTTATACTGAGTCCAGGTACAGATTCACTGCCAATACCTGCAGATTATGAATAAAAAATTAGAATGTTCAGGACAAATAATGCAAATAAGTGCACGATTCAGCATTTTAATGTACTTTTCAGTTTTCAAAAAAACCTGTTAGCAAAAATTTTTGTCAGATCAATCTCTATTTATAAATTTCTATTCAAGGTATTTTCCCATTGGAGTTTTAAATCACATCTTGTGTCAAGAACACAGAGGAGCCTCCCAATCAGGGCCCCCAGACTGTTAAAAAAATTAAGTTCTATTCTTACCCCAATTCTTACCCCAATTGCCTAAATAAGCTGATAGCATTGAAAAAATGTGCAGTTATACTTTAGAGAACAGTTCATATTCATACATCCCCAGTATTCAGGGGTTTCAAATGTTTATCTTGGCAACTTTGAATCAACCTGAAGCTGAATGTTTATCCATGCTCAGATATACTTCCCTCAAACCAAACCAAAACGTGTTTCTGCAGGACTACTGGACACAAATACAAATTCTACTCACCTCTTAACAGATGGGATATAAGAAAAATGATGATATGGTAATAGCATGGATGACAATAACTACTTTTTATTTTCATATTAGAGAGCTTTATTCCACAGATCCTATAATATAATAAAATGTTAGACAGAAAAAAAGAGTTTACTTTCCAAAAGGATTCGTCATTAAAAGAAGCAAAAACAGGAGTTTTTATACATAGTTCATCTCCTGCATTAACAAATAATTTTGCAAACCAAAGTTCTTAAATTTATGGTGATAAGACATAGTCTGTGTTAATTAATAAAGAAAAGTCTTGGTTTACTGACGCGTTTCGCTGTATGATTTCTTCAGGGGAGGTGGAGACAAGCAATAAGGGCTATATGGCAAAACACTAAAATAATATAAAATTCTATACCAAAATATTCTCTCAATATATACAATGTTTAGTATGTAAAGCTACTTAACATATTTAATCCAACAGACAAGATGTCCTTAAAAACAGTTGTCACATGCAAAATCACCATTAGATTGACGTCTTTAGAGCGCACTGGGGTTGAGTAAATGTCAGTGTGTAAATGGACAAAAAGAACAATATTAGTGCATTAGACAGATACCAAATGGCCTTGTAAACAAATTATAAGTCCACCCCCATGCACAAAATATAGCAATTACAAAAATGTATTATAGTCATCATTGTCCCCCTGAATTCATTTCTGGGTCTTCTACACAAAAATAATGGAACCTTGGCCAAAATTTTTGAATAGCTTAGATAAAGAATTAGAACTCCTTTGAAGGGTATTATAGTCATCAGTGTCCCAGCTAGGAAGATTTCCCTCTTCATTTTTGAGATTCGATTTGAGTGAAGATTTCCCTATTGGCGACACAAAAAGTAGTAGATTCTCATTCCACTTACTGGCATGGCAATCATATAGCAGATGATGGCCCATTTCCACCACATTTACAGAGATCATAATAATGGAAACTACAATGCTAAGTCACTCCTAGGCTACATAAAAGGTCCTCATGAATGTCCAATGTTGAATAAGGCTAAATGAGATAAGGAAGGCAGTTCCAGAACAAGGAGGACAGTTTCTAGAAGTTTTCAGAGATACGTGTAAAAATTGAGAAGTTTGAAAACAGAGTTTAAAAATGATTAAGTTTAGGGGCATGGCCGGACAATACTAAAAAATATAGCCAGATTAGAAAGCACTTGTAGCATTGCGATTAAATCATTAACTAGTGAAGAAGTTGATGGCAAGAAGAAGAACTAGAGAAGGAAACGTGAATATGAATGTGCTCTGTCCATCTGTGGCCAAAACACAAAGAGGAAATCCTATTGACAATCTAGCTTACCGATCTTTCAAAAAGAATTGTGTTTGTTTGGTTACCTTACCTGTTATTGTTCAACGTAAACTTCTCTTTCCCAAATTCTTGCTGTAGGTGTCCTGGACTTGTGTATTTTGCCTCTTCATTTGACCATTCCATTCCATTTTGCTCTTTCTCTCTTAAGTTGTTCACTATGTTTTTTTTTTTTTGCTATATATGGGCAAATTTAGGGAAGTTTCAATTAAACTGCAGAAGTTTGAACAGATAAGAAGATTTAGTAAGTGCTCATTTCTAGCATACTTCTGCATTTTACAACTTCAGGATTACTCACAGTTATGTCCTTTCTCCAGTCTGTGATTGGTCAGTGAAAGAAAAGAAGAGCAATAATGAGCTTGTCTCTTGGGAACATGAACTGTAGATGGAAGGTGTTGGATCTGAAATTAATTTAGTTTTTTTACAGTGAAGATGCAATTTAAGTGCATACAGCCTAACCAATTGACTTGAAGAAATAAAAAAATGAAGATGTTACAAAAAAAAAAAGAAATACTGCAAAATCCAAATGTGGCAGAAGGAATATTGAACTGAAAATTCCATTTTTGTCCAACATATAAAAACTTGCCTGGAAAACCAATTCGCCATATTCAATAAGGAAAACCAGTTTTCCAATCTTATATTTCCATCACTCTTTGAATAGTCTTCCCTAAATGTATCTTTTTTGTCTCATGTGCAGTGTGGTCTTCAATAAACTCACTGTAATTGTGGGACACGTAAGTACAAGCTGTGCCCACAATTGTACACATTTCCCCTTCTGAGGCAGTCGAATAGCCCAGTACAAGCCCATACTGAGCTAATAATTTGGCATGCCACTTCAAAGTAACATTGATTTATGTGTCAAACATCTCATCAGTAACATTGTCAAGCAATTCAGCAAATTTATCTCTCGTAAGTGCATTCTGACAATCCTACGACAGCGAGAGATAAACTAAAATTTTTCTCCCAGGAAATGTGTATGAGAGACTTTGCCTTAACTCTAGGAGTTTTTCCTTTAAATAATTGGTGTCCTACTGTATTCCTAATTTCTAAATAATGAGCGATGTGGAAATTTGTAATTTTGATCTCGTGGCAAATCAGGCCGTTCTCGCTTACAGGACAATGTAAATGAAAATGGCCTTGTGATTTGCCACGAGGTTGTGTCCTCACCGAATTTAGAGTTTATCTGAGTTTGCCTGCAGACACAGCTAATTCGAGGCACCCATGTGCCTCCAATCAGCTGTGACTGCAGGTTTTACATGGTCACTGGGCTAACAGCTCAAGAACTGTGGGAACCTGCACCCTGGTCTTTTATTGCAATTTGAAAAATCGGTTCGCCAAAATTTCGCGGACCCATCAGAAGTTCGGGGAAATTTGCTCGAGACTGTCTGAGGCATTCTTGCTCATCCCTACCTATCGGCGCCCCCAACAGGTAAGAATTTATAAGCATTATCTCCACATATTACCATTCCTGCAACAACTGAAGTCACCCCAGATGGCTTACCTGATATGCAAATAAAAATAAAGGCTTATGACACCTTTAAACTTTCTTTTTTCTTCCATCAAAGTATAAAAGATTCCTGTTTTTGTATAATATAGATTACTAATTGCTTCCAGTGGTGTTTGTCCTATATTATTAGGTGCACAAATAGTTGTTGTGTAGCCCTTTGCTCTCTTTAATTGCCCTGCCTATAAATGTATCATTTTGAAATGCCTTCCACTAATAATATGATAACTTGGCCACTATTGTCAGTCCAATGACTGTGAGATTATACTTTCCTAATGTCAAGTCCCAATAATCCATCTGTGCCCTGCTTATAAATTCCACTGTTGATACTGGAATGACAATATATGGCAAAGTTCTGGAAGACAATAATTGCATATCCAAGTCTTTTTGTTTATCAGCTTGGCATAGCAGTGATGCATATACAACAGTTTATTATCAAAGGGGGTAGAGATGTGGATTATCAGAATCCACCCCAGGCTGTAGCAACATCAAGAAGAGCCACCGCATTCCTCTACTCCAAGAATGGAACCAGTTTGTGGGAAGGAAAAAAAACAGGATTAACATCATCATCTCAAAGTATCAGGTAATATTACCTTGTCCCCAATCACTTCACTTTACTTTTTACTTACCCTCCCCTATCTGCTACACTGGATATTATCCCTTTTTTTGACCGTTTGGTTCACATAAGTGTGTACTGTCACTTTCACCCTTTTTTGGTATTAAGGTAACATTTCCAATTGGCTGTCTCTTACATATCGTTACGTATTTCCTTGGGCCTATAGCCATGGTCATGTCATTTTCCCAGTGACACCAGTTAGTAATGTCAGAAAATGGGGTAAATTGTAATGTAGTCATTTCATCTATCTTGAATATGACTGTTGGGATGCTTTACTCTATTTGTTGTAACAACTCACAATTTCCCTACTGCAATGAATCCCTACATTCTTCTCCTTCAAAGCAATTTTCATTTTGTTGTCCTGTACCTAAATTCTCTTTTTAACAGTGATGACTAAATCAGAAATTATTTACTGACCTATAATGCACTGGATGCAATGATGTACTACCCCCTACAACCCAGAAGTTTAACAAAAATACAGCTTATTATAAAATCTGATCCCAACCTTTAAATGTACATGTAGGGGTCAGCTTTTTATTCTTTTCTTCTTTTAGTAAACTGGTATATATTTTAATGAGTTCAGATGCATGTGGATATTAGGGTAAATGATACACATAATGATCCCAACATTTTTGCCCATTCTTTGATCTTGCAATCAGTGAAATCAGCTAGGGTAGGGCATATGGTTAGTATCTAACTATTATTGTAGCACAGTATCTAACCTTATTCCTCCCAACAGAATGAGGTCCCATATAGTCTACTCCCTACATTTGTCCAGATGATTGTTGGCAATAAAGGCTATAGGGAATACCCCTTAGGTTGGTTAGCCCAGGCAGAAATATTTTGTTCCTACATATTGCATATTTTGAAATATGTTTTAATGTAAATGTTTTTATATAAAGTTATAGTTTTATACAAATTTGTTGAGCTAAGGAATGTTGGCCCTAAAAGTCCCCTTACTGAGCTAACCCTTAGGTTGTCCTTTTTTTTGTGGCCATCTACATATATTCGATTATGGTTTGTAAATCTTTTTGGACTTCAGCTTGACTTGTTCTAGAGATCATAATGTCATTAATATAGTGCTAGGGCTATGTTTGTTGTCAACCAAAGTAACTTCAGTTCCAGTATCTAAAAGTGCTGCAACTCTGGCTTCGACTGCCCTTGTAATGACATGGTTTTTGTTTCACAGCATTAACCACATACAGTACTTTGAAAACTGTGATACAACTTCCTCTGTCTGTGTGTAATTATTGTTCTGTAACGAGCTGCAGTACAGATTCCAATAACTCTCCTTTCTCTGTCTCAGACTGGAGCACCTGAAATCACCGGCATCCCACCTGTGCAGCGGCTGTCTGCCCTTTTTTCATTTCGAGAAATATCCAATTCTCTCACCGACACACTTGGATCTGCCATTTGGGTTGGTGCCATGTTTTTATTACACATGAAAGCAATTACTATCCACTGTCCAGATGTGGAAACCCAGTTTAGGAGTGGATTTGCATTCTGATCATCATGAAACTTTTCTTTACACCAGCTAAGCAATTTATGTTTATTTTAAAGGTTAGGTTGTGGGATTATTTACTGCAGGGATTTAGCGTTCAACTGCCAAGCCTGAAATGAACAAGGTAGAAGAAAAGGACAGAAAAGCAGGCTTTTAAGGTCAGACAGTTTTTTAGAGAGAATTTGTAAATTTTTCTGAAATTCAGTTTTATTTATCAATAATAACATAACATTTTATGTTTGTGACAAGCTGCTGGCTGTTTCCTGCCTCTACCAGATGTTACACATGGTCTTAACCTACCTATTCAAGCCTTCTACATACTGCAGAAGGAAGACTTACTTATAAGTTATTCTCAGCTACACCAGTGGTTAACTAACTATAACCTTATCCTAAAGTACTTATCCTAAAGTACTATCCTGAAGAAATGTACTTTTCTTTCTGACACCATAAAAACCCCTGGTTATCATCAAACTATTAACACCTACCTTTGTTAGTTTGTTCCACCTGAAAGAAAAACCCGAATGGATAATCAAAGAGTGGATACTGTATATTGTTATAAACTCTAAGGTCTCCCCTTACCCCCGAGGAAGCCCGGTTCGGGCGAAACGCGTCGGGTGGAACACCTTACCGCCATCGCTAACCTAGTATGATACTAAACTATATTCCTATTTTTTTTGCAAAATTAGTGGTTATTTGTTAGCCTAGGATTCATTTATAGAGACACAGCTCTTAATCTTTTATATTATGTTGTTGGAACAATAAAATTTTGTGTTTTTAAATTTAACTTTGGTTGCCCTTCAAAGGTCTGGCTTTCCCTCCCTCCTCTTCTTCTCTTCCACCCACAGATAAACGATATTAACACCAAGCAGTGGATCTCCTATGTAACTACATATACCAATTCTCTTTAAATAGCGAAGAGTATACACATCTTGAATCGCCAGACTACCTCAAACGCAGCCCCTCAGATGAATATTTTGCTCTAACAAACGCTTTGATTTCTAATAAATCCCCTGAGGAAGCCCCTTAGGGGGTGAATTGAGTCGGGTAGGATATCAACACTGACATTGCTCATGCCAAACATGTAACTATGTCAATGAGGTGTAGTTCAGCTCTGAAAAAGTAAAAGCCGAACCATCCTCAGTTGTTCTCTAAATGTTCCTGGTAATTTATGCTATTGATAAATAAAACTGAGTTTTAGAAAAATATACAAATTCTCCCGAAATAACTGTCTGCCCTTAAAAGCCTGCTTTTCTGTCCTTTTCTTCTACCATGTTTAATTTTTATTCTGATTGCACTATAATTCATAATTAATACATAATCAATAGTATTAAAGCAGCTCAAAGACAAATAATCTAAATTCTGACACCATCAATCTTATATCAATATCTCTAGTTTGCACATATCTAACCCCTTGTTTCCTGGTACCTAGTATTATGTCACAGATATAATGTGTCACTAAAGAGTATACTGTTGCATAATATAAAGACAGATATATAAAACAATGCAATAACAAAGAATCATGTATATTAAAAGCTAAATAGCTGGGGAAGTGATATTGGCTTGGCAGGTGATCAAAAAACTTGTTGCATGCAGTTAGTTTTGGTTAAGACTCCAGATTAGACATGGATCTGTGTTTCAAATTACACAGAAGTGAGACCACGGCCAATGCTTGACCAGTACTGGCCATTGATCATCCATTTGTGGATTAAACGGTTACACCTTTATATTTACAGACAAATAATTCTCAGAGTTCCTAACATTGAGGAAGTACTATGTGTTCCATTTTCCAGATTTGCATGCCTACCTTTTCATTCTTAACACTGGGAGGTGATGTAAGTTGCCATTGCTGACTCGGAAATAAAAAATGTTTCTTCTGGTTGGTGTTATGATCCTCTTCCTCCAACAAAATGGGCCTAATTTATTATAGTTCTCCAAGAGTGGAGACGAAAGCCTAACATGAGTGAACATGGGAAACCATGAAACCTAAAATGCCCCAGGTTCTCCCTTAATAGTCTACCAAGCTTTAATAAATTTGTTTTCCAAAGCATTGATACTGATTTTCCAGTAGGCAATGCCACTGCACCCACTTTTGCGCCATGAGCTTATAAAATTCTAAGGGAATCCACTTTGCAGTGGAAAGTGGGGAAAGTCCAAAGTCCTCACTACCGTCACTGCCTATGATCTATGGTGAACTTTAAAACTCACACCTTGCTTCTACCATTGCTTTGTATCTGGACTTCACTTTTGCTAGGTTAATGACTTACTGTACATTATGGCTGTCTGTAATTTCCTTAACATCATTCATCCACCATGTAGTTTTTTCTTCTGTTCTTTATCTTGCTCTTCTACACAATCTTCCATAGCTGTTCTCCAGCCAAATTCTTGATATATGTTAAAAATTGTAATTTTCGAGTCAATATTCATTCTGCCAAATGTGTATTCAATCCACTTACTCATGAGTAGTTCTTTTGGTGCCATCTTCATATTGCAGTATTTTTTAGTCAAATGGTTGAGATGTATGCACATATATTGCATCTTCGCATTAAAGAATTCAATTCAATGACCAATTACAGGTTGGGAAAATATATGACCTGTAGATTTTCTGAACTTCAACTGAGAACAATCAGGTCCCCTGTTCTGGTAAATGAGGCTGTGAAAATCCCAGAATCAGATAAACAGAAAAACATTCCAGCTCCCATCCAATCGAACCTATTATTTTGCTATTTGTAATTTAAAAAATTTAAATTGTAAAATATAGCGGTTCTCTAGAAATATTGGGAAAGTTTAATCTCACAGTTATTGGACTGACAATAGTGGCCAAATTAGCAGATTCTTGGTGGAAGGCATTTAGAAATGATAAAGTTATAGCTAAGGCAGTGATAGAGAGGACTACACAACAACTATTAGTGCACCTAATAATCTGGGACAAACACCACTGGAAACCACTACTATACTATATTATATATACTATAATATACAAAAACAGGAATCAAATATATTTTTATGAAAGAAAAAAGAAAGCTTAAGCCTTTATTTTCATTTGTATATCAGATAAGCCATCTTAGGTAACTTCAGTTAGCACACAATTGGTATTATCTAGAAACTTACAACATTAGCCATGCAGTCAAAGTTTTGTAACTTTTTTGTGTTAATCGAAACTTCCCTAAAATCACCCATATAAAGTAACAAAGAAGTGGGGGAAAAAACAGAGTAAAAAGTTCAAGAGAGAGAGGACAAAATGGTATGGTCAAATGAAGAGAAAAATACAGAAGACTAGGACACCTATGGCAAAAAGTTTGGAAAGAGAAGGTTATGCTAAATAATAACAGGTAAGGTAACCAAACAAACACAATTCTTTATAAAGGATTGTTATGCTAACTTGTCAATAAGATTTGCTCTTTGTGTTTTACCATTCATATCTCTGTTCACTTCTGTAATGCTTTGTGTTATTTAATCACAAGTTCTTTCTAATCTGGCTCCACCATATATTTTTTAGTATTTATTCAACCTTCTCAGTCTTTGGTTTACTCCGATTACTTCTGGAAACTGTCCTCCTTGTTCTGGAACTGCCTTCCTCATGCCATTTAGCACCTTTACCGACTTTTTCATAGTGTGAGAAATTGAGTGACTTAGCAACGTAGTAATGACCCATCATCTTCTATATGATTGCCACAACAGAAAGTAAGTGCAATGTCTCCTATTGCCTACCCATCTTCTTCTGTCCTTTAATCCTCATTCCATATCTCCCCTCCTATTGTGTTATACGTCCCCCACCTATTAGATTGTAAGCTCTTCAGGGCAGGGTCCTCCCCTCCTCCTGTGTCACTATCTGTATCTGTATAGACTGCTGACTGAAGCTGTCTTTTCTCAAAAATAGAATTCTACCTAGGAAGGATACTGATGACTATAATACCCTTCAAAGGTTTTCTAATTCTTTCCCCATGCTTTCCAAAAACTTTGGCAAAGGTTTCACTACAGGACTTTTGGTATCTGTCTAATGCAGTGGTCACCAACTTGTGTGGGTGGTCGGCGGGAAAATTTTGATGGTCCATGGCTCTGGCCGGTGCACCTCCAAGCGGGGTCAGGAGAAGGACCTGGCTGGGGGGACATACTGGCCAGAGCCAGACCTGCGATGGGCGGGTTCAGGACTTATGATGTCACTCTGGGGGAAGTTTCCTCCCCTTTGAATGACACATGTACATATACATGTATAGCACATTTGACTAATAATTAAACTTTCATTAATCTGGATACAAGTACCACAATTGCCGAACCCCCTAGGGCCAATTTGACACTTGGTGGACCCCAAGATAATATTGTGGTCCAACCTTAATCTGTCAAATCTATCACATCACAGGTTGTATTTTATGCCCTTTGAGGCCTAATCTGTATTATTTGAGCCACAAAAGAGCATTGTGGCATATGTTGAACCTGTTTATGCTGTATATTTATTTTTATATCATTGACTGTACACCAATACAGTTTTTGTGCCGAAAGTCCTGCTTTCCTTTCCATTTTCTTTTATTTGTTTTAAAAGTTAAACACATTTTGATGACAAAAAAAACTTTTTTCTGTGTGATTCATGTTCTTTAATTATTAGAATCTCATTGATATCTGACCATTTTATTGTACCATAGGAACTGCGGACCAAAGCTTTCCAATATGAAGCTAAAAAGAAGTCATGGCCGCATGTGCTATTACCACATCCTCATTTTTATTATATCTTATCTCTTAAGAGGTGAGTAGAATTTGTAGAACCCAGAGTTGGGCTCTCAAGTTTAACTCCACAATCTTTCCTTTTTTTATTTTTTTTAACCATACAAATGTATGTTTTTAGCTGTCCAATGCCTCTAATTGGGAGGTTCCTCCGACTGTGTTTGGACAATTATTTCAGGAAAAAGGCTCTGAAAACTGAAAAATAAAGCAGAATGCAAAATTTTGCACATAAGTTGGAGAAGCCCTGAAAATTCTAATTTTTTATCCTTAATTTGCAGGTATTGACAGTGAAGCTTTACCTGGATACAGTATAAACGTTTCTTCCCATGTAACTGTTCAGGAAGGATTATGTGTGTACATTCCATGCAGCTTTACTGTGCCAACATCCGTAAACTTAACTAGAAATGCCGTAGGACTATGGCACAAAGGCAACAAAAAGTGTGATACACCTGTGGCTTCCAATACTAAAAGCTTTTCCAGCAATGGCCGATTCTTTCTGACTGGAGATGTATGGAGAGGGGACTGCTCATTCTACATAGAAAATCTATTATATGAAAAAAAAAGTAAATATTGTTTCAGAGTTGAAGATAATGTAAAATTCAGCTACAAAGATACTGAGCCGTATATACAAGTAAAAGGTAAGAGAAATAATATTACATCACGGTAGCATAAAAACTAAAACCAACAATAAAACAGTCTCAAACAATGTGCATTACTATTACAGTATATATTATCCTACAGACTATTACAGTAAATAATCCATCCCTGGAGCTTTCCCTTTCCTTTAGTTTTGTTTGCTTCAAACAATATAAATAATATGGATTTCTTTATGATTCTCTAGATGTTGGGTTATCAAAAATGATAGCATTATTTTGAACGGACTCAAACTCAAAAAGTTAAGATTTGCTGTTAGAGAAAACATTTAGAAATACCATTGTAGCTAACCAGCACTTCCTGTGGATTTCCTTTAATTATTTCGTCTTGTTCCTTACCCTTTATAGCTATCTACCCTTTTTGATCATCTTAGACACTGCTTATTATTAGGCACCCATTAGTATTGAGTTATTATTTGGTGATGCCACCTCTGTGCTCCTTGTTGTTTTCCTTGCTGGAGTGGAAGCTGTAACTGAGAGTCTGTAGTGCATGGATATCCTTGCTTCATCCATTCTGTAGATCTGTGTTTCCTTCACTTATCCTGCTGCTTCCTGATTATTACCCCACAAAGTCATCAGATTACTAGCTATCAAAAGGACAACTCTGATATAAGGAGGCAAAGCTTCAACCACACTTTCTGTCTTTACATGGGGTCAGAGTTTCAGAACAAATCTTAGAAAGTCAGTTTTTGGAGGACTACAGGCCAAACTGGTGCCAAGCACGTTGTTCTCTGCTTTTTTGTAAAGGGGAGGTGAAGAAAAGTGCATGCATACTTTAGGGCCATGCATATGTTTATTTGATTTTGGGTTTGTTTCTAAAAAAATATATATTTATACAGTCATCTCTTCAGCACGTGAAGTTGTACCTGTACACAGCAGCCCAGGTGCCTGGCACTAACTGGAAGTCTCTGTGGGGCCTTATTGATAAGAGGGGATTATGGTAGTAAAAAAATGGAAATTTATACCTTAAAGCAACTGAAAAAGAAATGCATGTTAACAAAAGTCAGCTTTTTCTGTCTTGCAGATCAAAGGCTGCTAAAATCTATATCAGATCAACACAGATCCTTCAAGGATCTAGTCACACCTATGGTATAATGAGGGTTTAAAGCTTACTTAAACTCAGAATTTTCATTCCTTGAAAACCCTTTTATGTAAGGTAAATGTTCTGTTTTTTTTTTAGCTGCAACACCCTTTTCGGTCACCTAGGCGGACGAGAATGAATGAGAGCGCAAAGCCTCTTGGGCGTTCCTTCTGCGCGTGCCCAAGCATCCCAGGCATGCGCAGAAGGGACCTTTTTGCACAAAAATGCATGCTCTGTGAGATCGGCAATTTTTTTTTTCCATCCTATGTCACCTGGTCTTGCGCCTGGGTTGGGTGATGTAGGAGGAACAGTAAGCAGAAGAGAAGATGGTCGCGCCTGGGACGACGAGGGACCTGATGCAGGGACTGCCCTGCCGGATTGATTGTATTTTTTTTTTTTTTTGCGTTCAGTTTTTCTTTTGGGTTCAGTTCCTCTTTAACTACACTATAGAAGGCTGAGACTACAAGTTTAACAACTCTATTCATGATACACAATCTAGGGAATATTCAGACTTTTTCAACATAAGAACAATTTAAGAAAAAATGTTTTACTCACATATGATTTTGTCATCATTTTTAAGTGTTCATATTATATATAGAGTTGTCCTTGTGTTATCCTTGCAGGCCTAACAGATAAGCCTGCGATCTCACCCAGGAAGAGTTGGCTTGAGGGAGAGAAGGTGACACTAAGCTGCACGTCTCCCGGAAGATGTAGGGGGATAACCCCTAATATTACATGGAAAGGAAATATCCACAATTTTGAAACAAATAACCATGTTATAAATCATGAAAATGACACAAAAACACATTTCTCCAACATTACTTTTACGGCAAGAAGGGAACAGAACAACTTAATATTATCATGCAGAGTGCAGCTCGAAGGAAAATTGACTACTGTGAAAAACATTACTATGAAGGTGGAATGTAAGTCTTCTTGTCATCCTACAACTACCTGAAATGTATATTATAAATAAAGTGAGCAAAGCTTATTAAATTACCAGCATGTTTTAGGAATGAGGGTGAAAACCCAGGAAGACAATGTCCTAATCAAGATTTAAAACAAAGAACCTAATGTTTTAAGGGAGAGTGGTAAACTATAGACCACCAGGCTACCCTAGCTAACAAAATGACCTTACTTTCATAATGGGGAGTTATAGGGGCATATTTAAAAAAGATAGAGTAGCAAAACATGTTCTCCACATGATAACCACTTTATGACTCCTTATAACATATTTTTAAAAGTGGGAACTGATTGTCCTCTCTAGACACCAGGTTTCGAAAAGTGAAGACCTGAGCAACCTTAACGCCTCCTAAATGGTACTCACATGCTCCAGTCACTAGAATGGAGCGTTTTCTCTCTTTTTGAATGGTGAATAACTGCAAAAGTGAGACAAAGGCTATTTGAGAAAACACCACTGATCTACATAAATCCTGATTCATTAAGGCTCTCCAAGGCTGCAGAGGATACACTTTCATCAGTGAAGCTGGGTGATCCACCAAACCCGGAATGGATCTGGTCCAGGATTCAAAACATTTGCTAGCAAATAGTTAATGACTTTGAAGAAAACCATTCCAGGTTTGTTGGATCACCCAGCTTCACTGATAAAAGTGTATTCTTTCCAGCCTTGAGGAGCTTTAATAAATCAGGGCCATAGTGCCTATGGTATTCACTATATTCAAAGTGGTAAATGATATCTGGTGATTCCTAAGCTCAATACTTAATATAAACCATGGAAAGTGGGACATGTAAATACAAACGTGGCATTTATATTAATTCTCTTTGCCAGTTGTCAGTTTGATAAATGGGTCAAACTGTCATTTATGTGTAAATAACACCCATATGTCTGATAGGTTGGCTGGTTAGTTAATAAATTAGTCTACTATTGTGTTATTGTTATAATGATAGTGATCGGACTCTTCATTTCTCTTTGGAGATTTAACAATATTTTCTGGTATCTTCTTTCTTTTTTCTATGCTGTTACAGATCCCCCAAGACCACCGGAAATCAATTGTTCCATCCGTAGCCAAGACACAAATGTACGGTCTAGCAAGGATTGTGCCATGGATGCCAATAATACCATATACTCTCCTGAGGGGTCAATGCTGTCCCTGTCCTGCTCTGCTAACAGTGTGCCAGCATCCTCTCTGGTATGGAAATCCTCCAAAGAAACAAAAACACATTTTGCTAAGGATAAACTTACTCTTGACAATTTATCACATGCCAATGATGGATTATACATTTGCCAAGCCACAAACAATCATGGAACTGCAAATACTTCAGTCACCATCAAGACAGCTTGTATGTTAACTAAAATGCTTTTCTATGTGATTGTGTCTTTGTAAAATGAAAATACTCATGCTCTTTCAAAATACTTTTTATAGATCCTCCAAGAGCACTGGAAATCAAATGTTTCCCCAGTAGAAAAGACTCCAATGTACTGTCTAACAAGCATTGTGCTATGGATGCCAATAATACCATATACCTTCCAGAGCAGTCAACATTGTCCCTGTCCTGTTCTGCTGACAGTGTACCAGAATCCTCCATGGTGTGGAAATCCTCCAATGAAACAAAAACCTTTTCCACTACGGATAAACTCATTCTAGCCAATTTGTCACATGCCAATGAAGGATTATACATTTGCCAAGCCACAAACATTTACGGAACCTCAAATACATCGGTCACCATCAAGATAACATGTAAGATGTTTTTATTATGCTCTTATATGACCATAAATTCATAAATGTAAAATAATATTTAGGGCCAAAAATATTTACTACGTGTTGTATAATAGGGGTCTGATGTATTCTGTATACACCTGGTGTATGCATTCGTGTTCATATATCTTGTGTACATGCATTATTTACTGAGTTTTATATTTGTTATACATTCAGGTGCTATAACAAGGAAGAATATTATTTTTTTCTTTTTGAATATGAATAGGTTATTCTATAAAGGAGATCGGATATCTCCATCCACTCTCCATGATGTCAGTTTTACAAGGCTAACCCCTATAATGATGTATGGAATATGATTTACAGTCTGTGGAGTCTCAATGGGTTCCCTGTCATTTATGTAATATAAATTCCCTTCATTTCTTGTAACAGAGACGCAATGGGAAATTAGAGGACATCTCCCAAAGTGAGGGCAATTCTCCTTAGTCAGTTCACCCTATTCTTGGAACATCTCCAAAATGCTCAACTTTTTTTTTTATTACTGGCTGGCAAATGTTTTCAATCCTAGACCTGATCAATTCCAGGTTTTTTGGATCACCCAGGTTCTTCCAGATAGTTCCAACTAAAATGGGGAGTAAGTTCTAGTGCGCTACTTCATGAAATAGGTGAGGATCCAACACAATGATAAGTTCTGGGTTTGTCTTATGCTAATATTGAGCAACAGTAATATTAAATAACTGTAGAAAATAGATTTTTCTATATAACAACTTTTTTTTCTATCTCAGCTTCATCATCATCACCATCATCAACATCGCCAGCTACTGCAATATATGGAGGATGTCTTGTTGTTTTATTGATAGTGGTGGGAGTTTTATTAATGGTGTTCTACAAAAAGTAAGTTTCTTGTTAAATATGTTCCAGTTATTATTGACATATAATATAATACATTATTATAATGGGGCTAATCATGGGTTACATTTGGAACTAGGATAGGTCCAATAAAATGTAATAAAAAAATAAATAAATATGAAATTAAAATGAAAAAGAAAAAAACAAGGGTAGACACATATTGATCAAATACACATCAGAAAAAAATGCAAACTAAATACATAAACTACCCCAATTATAGCCATCCATCAAAAAACAAAACAAAAACAAATTCACATATACAAGATGTATTTGTATGTAAGTCGGAACAGGTCCATTATTTTAATAAATTCAATTAGGACAGATGTTTGTCTCTACATATTATTAGGCAGCATGGTGTCAATTACTGTATAAAATCCTCACTGTGAGCTAATCACAAAGCAAAAAAATAAACTTTATGAACCCTAGACATTCATTACCTTCTGGAAAAAGCTGTGCTTTGATATGCAAAAAGAAACAACTGTAGAGTTTGCCATTAAAGAGTTAAAAGAGCTTGCAGAACAGCAAAAGATTTCTCCTGAAAGTCATGCGAATCGCCCCGTCCCCCCCTCAAGCCTCCGTCCTGCACTCCAACAGGTCCGTTTGTATTTAGGAGTCGTCCGTATGTCAGATGTCCTTAACTCTGGGACTACCTATATATATATATATATATATATATTTATATATATATATATATATATATATTTATACATATATGTCTGTATATAAAGCTCTTTCATTTTTATTTTAGGTAACCTGTGCCACTATATTTCTGGCATATTGCAAACATGTAGTAAAGACATTTCATAACAAGTCCTCACTTAGCTTGGTAGCTATAGACATTGTGGAAAGATCATTTTTCAAATTTCACAACATTATTGTTGTTTTCTTACTGCACCAGAAACTTGCCAGCCTTTTTTATAAATATATACTGAATGTTTCTAAGAAAAACAACTAAAACTCCACTTTAGCGTGTTTGTTGTATTGTTTGGAATGCATTACTTCACTGTGAAAGCAGCTATAATGTAGAGTGAGGGTTGGTTTTAAATCTCTTTCATTGTGCGTTGCAACATGACACCGGAAATAAAAATGTTCATAGTATAGGCACAGGGTCACTATAGGTACATTTCAGTATTCTTAACTAGTTATAAGTCACAAAAACCATGTATTTGGGAATTTGTGCGAACATGCAGATGACATATATGTTTTTCCATATTGAGATATATATATATATATATATATATATATATATATATCTTTAGACGTTATAGATCTACATATCTATAATGTATATGTTAAAGTGAAGGAGAACCCTGCAGGAAAAGAAGTTTGTACTAAAAGTAATTTGTTTTTCTCTAAATGCAAGTTAAAGTTATGTTGGGAATACATAGGTTGAATAGGAACAATAATTCGCCTATTCCATCACTAGGTGGTGCTCTGTTTATTTCAAGTCACAACCATAAGTATGACACTCTAGCGCCCCATCTCAGTTAGATAAAGAAACATTGTGATAACAAATTACAAACCTAATGAAAGTAAAAATGTGAGCATTTTTTACAAAATATGTTTAATATAGCCCTTTATATATCCACAGTCATGTCACTAACTGTCCACTGACAAACATATCCCTACCATGGAAATACCCCCCCCTTTATGTACTCAAGCCTGTGTATATGGTAGTATTATATGGGGTGTATTTGGGTCAGTATTATGATCTGGGGTGCAGTGTTATGATTTGGGGTGTCTGTGGGGGCAGTGTTATGATGTCTGGTGCCTGTGGGGGCAGTGCTATAATCTGAAGTGCTTGTGGGGGCAGTGTTATAATCTAAAGTGCCTGTGGGGGCAGTTATATGATCTGGGGTACCTGTAGAGGTAGTGTTATGATTTGAGGTGCCTGTAGGGGCAGTGTAATAATTTCAAGTGCCTGTGGGGGCAGTGTTATAATCTGAAGTTCCTGTGGGGCAGTAGTATGATCTAGGTACCTGTAGAGGCAGTGGTATGATTTGAAATGCCAGTGGGGGCAATGTTATAATCTGAAGTCCCTGTGGGGCAGTAGTATGACCTAGGGTACCTGTAGAGGCAGTGTTATGATTTGAGATCCCTGTGGGGGCAGTGTTATAATCTGAAGTGCCTGTGGGGACAGTAGTATGATCTGGGGTACCTGTAGAGGCAGTGTAATGATTTGAGGTGCCTGTGGGGGCAGTGTTATAATCTGAAGTGCCTGTGGGGGCAGTGGTATGATCTGGGGTACCTGTAGAGGCAGTATTATTATTTGAGGTGCCTGTGGGTGCAGTGTTATAATCTGAAGTGCCTGTGGGGGCAGTGGTATGATCTGTGGTATCTGTGGGTGCAGTGGTTTAATCTAGGGTGCATGTGGAGACAATGTTATGATTTGGGGAACCTATGGGTGCAGTGTTATGATCTAAAGTGCCTGTGGGGGCTGTGATATGATCTGGGGTGCCAGTGAGGGCAGTGTTATAATTTGGAATGCCTCTGTGTACTGTGTTATGATTTAAAGTGCCTGTGGGTGCTGTGCTATAATCTGGGGTACCTGTGAGTACAGTGGTATTATCTTAGGTGGCAGTGAGGGCAATGTAATGATTTGGAGTGCCTGTGGGTTCGGGGTTATGATCCAGGATTGCTTTAGGTGGTAAGATCTTGGATAAGCAATGTAATATAGCCACAAAAATTGGGCCAGCTGACTCCCTAAATTTACTGAATGTCTATGATTTTCCATCAATGGATTTCCTCTTTGATGCTGCTATGATCGTATTCTAAGATGACAATGCCTGGATTTATCGGCTCAAACTGTGAAAGAGAGGATCAGGGAGCATGAGATACCATTTTCACACTTGCATTAGAGCCCAGACCTGAAGCTCATTAGGAATCTTTGGGATTGGATATTTGGGAGGTCCAATTTTCCCGTCATCAACACAAGATAAAAAAATGCATATAAGGAAATAAATATTGTGACATTGCATTAGTCTCTCGAAATGATTCCATGGTGTAAGTGTGCCGTAATCAAAGCCAAAGGCTGTTCCAGGAAATTGTGTAACTTTTTATTTCCAGGCAGTAAAGTTTAATGACCCTAAGGTAGTCTAAGGCTATTTTATTTTGGGACAGACAATGAACCTTCAATTTTATTTTTAGGATGTGGGAGGTAAACTAGCATGCTGGTACTGTAAGACAAAAGTGCTAAACACTGAGCCACCATTATTGGTTAGGCTTTGAGGTGACAAAATCCTTTGATCTTTAGGGTATCAAACTTGGATCTGTAAATCATATTGTAATTTATTTCTAAAGGGGCCCCACTAACGTTGAAGGTCAAAGTTCCAGGTTTAGGAAAGGTTTATGGTGTGCAAGCAAAGTCTACTGACCAAGGTTCCTCATAAGTCTGAGGTTGTTGAAGTAGTTGCAGTTTGGATGAGTGTGTGCACACAGTTGATGATTGTTTCCTAATGTTGTGCTAACTAGAGTATTCTGAGTACTTGTTCACCATTTTCCCCAAAACCCTTCAAAACCAAATCCATGAGATAGCTGGAACTGGGCTTTAACAATGCTCGTCTTATTAGGCATGTCACAACTGGACATCCCAACATCCGGTAAACATCCCTTACCCAAATATGTTCTTCAAAGTCCAAGATCAAGTCCTGCTGGTCACTCTGGGTCCAGCATTGAAGATTTACTACTTTGTTCTCTTCATTATTTTCCTGAATCAGCTCAATTATTTTACGAGGTGGTCAAATAATGACATGTATGAAACAAGAACCCCCGTGTCACATAATCAGATGAAGGGAATTTTTTGTTTGCTTTATATTTTCCATTTATAGATGAGTAGTAACTACAGACCGGGCACGCTATGTCCATCATTAATTACCATTATTATCTCCTTTTGTTACATTTCTAGAAGACAGATGATACAGAAAAATGAAGATTCAAGGCAGGCTCCCGTCAGTGTTTCTGATCCTATATACGGCAATTCGGAAATGTTTGCTAATGTGAGTTATCAATGTAAATGTGTTCTGTTGTTCGTCGATGTTTTGCTTTAACCAATTCCCATAAAGCAGAAGTAAAATGCACAAATTCTTTATAAAATATGTAAAGAATCCATAATAGTTAATAAAAACTTCACTTTGTACATTTTTCATCAATATCCAAAACAGACTCGAGCTTACTGTTGTCCAAAATGCCTGACACACAAATGTTTGTAGGAGTTCGGAACCTTGCTATCCATTGCAATGACTTGAGCCAGTAGTAGCCAAGTAGTAGCCAAAGTAGTTCTGGCCAAGTCAGAAAATGGTTATGTCACTTCTTAGAGCTGGTACGCACGAGCTGATTTTACCTTCCTATGAATTTACCAATTTAATAAACCTTACCCAAGGTGAAAAGCTGAATTTTGGGGTTCCAATCAGTTCTCGAGTTGTGTACAGAATTCTGGTCTCATGCACTTGATCATGGGCTTGATTTATTAAAGTTCCCCAAGACTGGAGAAGACATGCTATCACGGGAGAATATAGAAATTACAAAGCTCAATCCAGGTGAATATGCAAAGTGGTTTTATTGACCTGGACCAAACCCATTCCAGCTTTATTGGATCACCAAGGTTCTTTGTTCTGTTGTATTTTTCTTTGTAATTTGTGCAATTAAGCTTTACATCTTTCTTTTTTCTTTTCTTTTGCATGATTTTTTATGAAAAAATACTGGAGGCAATTTTGGCACAGGTATGGGTTCAGGTGGTAAAGAGTTTTCATAACACCCAAAAGCTACTTGCAGGCTACTCAACCCATAAATATTTTTACATTTTGCATCCTTTGATTTCATGTATTTTAAAAGAAAAACAATTTATTTTAGAATTCTTGCACATGGAAAGCTAGCATTTACAATTTGTTTGACTGTCCCGTAGGGTGCGAATGAAGCAAGGCAAACTCACCATGAACATCATCAGCAACCTCCAGAGGTTGTAACAGATCTAAATAATGAAGAAGTGCAATACATGAGTGTTCAATTTGCAAAGCTGAAGCCAAACGTTAATGAAAATGAAGAGGAAGTAGTATATGCTGCCATTAAATGTAAAACATGAGAATTGTTTTTTTTTTTTATTTTTAAAGTCTGAATTTCCGAGTGTCATAGATACAGACTGGTAAAGACCAACTTTCTAAAACTGGAGAATTTAATGAACAATTGAAACATGTTGTGTACTGACCAATTAAACACAAGAGCAAGCCAAGACTGATCACAATGATGGAGCTGTGAGATGCGGGTCTCTGTTTTAATGACATTATATATACTTTGTATTTGCTCGCAATCATAATTGCTGTAATTCAGGTTCTCAACCAGGGCTGTTCAAAATAAAATAAGATCAGTAGATCAATTGTTTGTAGAAGTTGCTACAAAAAAAAATGTGATCTTCTAACTTCCTGTATGCGTTGGAAATTCTACCTGTGCTAAAATGCTCACCAACAAATCAATGTTCCCATTGGCTGATGGTATCAGAGGTGGCCCCACCCCTGAGGGAACTTATACAGCAGGCAGCAGCTGCCTATTGTAAAGTTTTAAAATCTCCTAAAATGTACCGTATTTTTCGGACCATAAGACGCACTTTTTTTCCCCCAGAAGTGGGGGGAAAAAGTCCCTGCGTCTTATGGTCCAAATGTATCAAAATGTATCCTTCCCAGCTGCTGTCCCGTCCCGTCTCCTGTTCAGCGCGCCAGAGTGACTGTCTCCTGTATCTTGCTCCCAGCGTCCTCCCACTCTCAGCATGATTGGCTGACAAAGTCATGCTGTGTTCCCTGAATAGTGTGCTGAAGATCACTCACAGCACACAAACACAATGTAAACAAATGTTATATTGCAATCTTATTACAACTGAAAGGAAATACTCACCCAGTGTCCGCAGCTCTGCTTGCTGGTATCTGTAGTGAGATGCAGAAATCCTACATTATGCTATGCATCTCTCCATGGATACGAGCAGCTGCAGCTGTGCCTGTGTCTCTGTGTGAGCAGGGAACCCCCCCCCCCCCACATCACTCAGAGGATGAGTCCTCTTCCAGTGATGTGAGGAAAATTTAAAGGCATATTACAATGTAATCTGCTTCTAAATGGTTTTTACAGTACAAAAACACCACACAACATAAAAATAAAAGTACCGTACATTTTTAATTTTATTTTTAGATTACATTGTTGTCTATTATTTCATTATTGTTTTAAATTATTATTTATATTTATGTATTATATTATAATTTATGATTTTAATATAATAAATAAATATAATTATCATACCCGGGAGTTAATCCTAAGAATTAGAAGCCCACAATACAAACAAAAATTTCTATGCAAAAAAGAAAATAGGATAGGATTTTATTAAAAGTACATTTTTTTTTTTTTTACATGATTGCGTGTTTCAAACATTTTTTTATATTCATGATATCTACTAGACCCTTGTTCGGACATATTTCTGTAACTTACAGGTCTAAAATGTAAAAAAAAAAAAAATTCATGAAAAACAGTGTAACGCTTTTGGTACAGAAATCCAGACCTCAGTGTAATGCCCAGGAGGTTAATGTCTTTTGTTATAAAAGCAGAATTAAAGGGGCAGTACGTCACTGCACTGTGAGGAACTGAGCTTTCTAGATTCTGACTCTAGCAATGAGGAGTTCTTGGGGTTCTCATAAAACGAGCAGAACCTTTACCATAAATCTTCAACTTTATTCTATTTTATTACTGAAGTCTCTCGTTATTGTGTTTTACAGTAATTTTGTCTTTTGCTGACTTTGTTAATAATGGTTCTAAATGCTGCTGTTTACTTTACAGGGTTTATTACATGTGTTTATGACTGTGATGTTGGTTTTTAATGCACATAAAATATTTTAGGACACTATTTGTTTCAGAATCTTTTTTTTCTTCATTTCCCTTCTCTAAAAAACTGGTGCGTCTTATGGTCCAGTGCGTCTTATGATCCAAAAAATACGGTAATTACTCCAACTGAGCTCTCGACAGGGATAACTTCTGTTCATCTTTAACTGAAGCCAAACATCTCATTGTCTGAACATTGCAAGAACCCTTGGAATGACTACATGGCATATATTAGAGATTTTTGTCTATGGTTGGACTACTCAAAGCAGACATAATTGGAAAGAGTTCCAGCACAATGACTTTTTTCTTACAAAGTGGAAGACCCACATAATATTCCTCCCGTTCTTTAGTGGGCAAGTTCAAACTTAATCATGAAATGATATAGTAGTTAGGCAGCTGAATACCAAATCCCTAACAGAGAAAATGCTAATGAATATATACATAAAAGCTATATAAACCACAAAAAGTACAGATTGCACCAAAGGGTGCTATACCCTGTGTATTACCCATAAGACATAATCCTGCCCCTGTACAAAGCATTGGTCAGACCACATCTGGAATATGCAGTCCAGTTTTGGGCACCAGTTCACGGAAAGGACCTTGTGAAAATGGAGAGAGTACAGAGAAGGACAACTAAACTAATAAAAGGAATGGAGGAGCTCAGCTATGAGGAGAGATTAGCTGAACTGAAACTATTCTTAGAAGAGACCTTTAGGGGGGATATGATCATTATACATATATGTATAATCCACATAGAGAACTCACTTCTCAATTATTCACTTTAAGGTTAAAGGCTAAGACTCCCTAAAAGTAAGTATTTACTTTAAATCTTAAGTGTATGTATATCCAATGATCCTGGGGTATTATACAAAAGAATGAATACCCTTTTAAGGTTGCCGCTTGGAAAGCTGTCCCCATTGAATCTTTTCCGCTCACATCTTTTTCTGGGACTAACCCTAAAATGCTACCATACCCCCAGCTTTCTTTCTTGGTGACAAGTGTCACCATGGCAACTCTATCTTCATCTCCATATAATACATTTTCTATGTAGAATGAGCAATCCCCTCTCCGCACATCAGGTATGTACACAGGTGTATGTGGCTATTATTACAAACTTCCCACAGCATGTCTTGTTAAAGCGGACCTAAACTCAAATTTTCACATTACATAAAAGGATGGACGAACATTTTATATAAAGTAAAAATATTGGTCTTTTTTTATGAAAAAAGGATAAAGCACCTCCCCTTTTTGTGGGCATGTGCAGAAGGGGAAACTATGTGCAATACCTGTCCCTAAAGAGAAAAATTATAAGCTCAACAAAGTGCCACTTAAATCTCCCAGAAGGTAGCAATTATTCCAGTGTGACTATATCTTCGGAAAGTTCCTCATCTTGCAATGGAGTCTAGCCAACATTTTTTTGTTGATAAAGTACCACATAAGCTTAGGTTATACCTGAGCTGCCGAAGAACCCAGCCTCAAACTCAAAGGTGATAAGTTTCATTTATTATTTATAACCATGGAATAGGATCTTTTAAAGTATAAATCATTTAGTGCACTCTTATCCAAAAATGTTGGCGAACCGATTTTTCAAATTCCATTGAAGTTCAGGTTCCCACGCTCCCTGGGTTGATAAGTACAGCCCGGGGAGCGTGGGAACCTGAAGTCACAGCTGATTGGGGGCACGGGAGTACTTCCAATCAGCTGTGACTGCAGGCGAACTCTCATTGGAATTTCTCCATTGAGAATTCATCTGAGTTCAGTGACCCACGGCCCAGTGACCGTGGAAACTTGCGGTCACAGCTGATTGGAGGCACGGGAGTACTTCCAATCAGCTGTGACTGCAGGTGAACTCTCATTGGAGTTTCTCCATTGAGAATTCATCTGAGTTCAGTGACCCACGGCCCAGTGACCGTGGAAACTTGCGGTCACAGCTGATTGGAGGCATGCGAGTGATTGAGTAGTTTCCTATTGAGAGTTCATCTAAGTTTGTCCAGAAGATGACCTTGTGGCGAATCACATGGCCATTCTCGCTTACATATTCTGTAGGAGATAAAGGCCTGATTTGACGCTGGATCAAAATTAAAAATTTTCCCAATTTTTTTGCTCATCCCTACTTACAACTCGTCAACCAAGTTTCGGAGGTTTCCCTGTATTCAGGGGAAGGTGAAAGTGGTGTTTGTGCTTTTAGATAATGGCCAATCATTTTATCCAGATCCCAGCATAGCTCTTTAGGGGAGGTCTAAATGTTCTTAACATTCCTTGAAAAGTAATTTCTTGCATACTCAGAGTCCAGAGGTTTGGGTTGATTCAGCTTGCTCAGTAGGATTCATTCTGAAATTCTAAGGAACAGATTATGAGTAAATTAAAACATTATATATATGAAAAAAATAAAATTAAAAATTCTATTTAAAGAAAAACATTTTTATCTTTTGGTGTTGTTAATAATAAAAGTAAGAAATATGTTGGAGAAATGTACTATCACTTTCTGCTTAATACACAGGTTAGAGGAGATCTCCCTATTAGGGCACAAAGAGGACAATAAACAGCTGAGATGGGCTCTAACCCTTTCCTCCTCTAACCAGAAGAAATGTTTAATGTTTTAATGGGTGGTGGACTGTTGCTTTATGACTTCTTTTTGCAATATGTAAAATATTGACTAAACCAAAAATTAAGGTACATTCTGGAAGCAATCATAGATTTTGATAGATATTACCTTTGGAGCTGAACTTTACAAAGTTTTAAAACCCTATTGTGTAGCTTTGCTTCCCCACACAGTAAAGACCTTCTAGTTTCCCTTTAACAGATTAAGGATTTATAATTGCCTTCCAAATGCTTTCTCGACTTTTATGTAGATAAATGGTTTTCCTTTTGATGTATGATTATTTTGGGGAAATAATTAGATAGACCCCTAAGAGTTAGCTACTGGCCATGTTCGCAATCTAATGTAAACATTTAAATCACAAAAATTATATGTAAATTCCAGCTTCTCCTTTCTGAGCCTCCTAATTGGTCAAGTGGCCACCACACTGAATAATCCAATAGGGAAGGCTATGCTCAACTTTATAGATCGAACAGAGATTTTCTTATAACGTAAGCTGTCACTAAATTTTAAGATGCTACTTTTTACTAAAGGTAAGCCCTAAATTGAGATTTTATGAATTAATGATATCACTTACTAAAAAAAACAGAAACCATCTGTTTGCATTACTCACCTTTGGAGACATTTCTATATTGCAGTATATTGCATCATTATTGCTGATATGGGATTTCTGTAACTTTGTATTATCTGGCATTTTCTTTCTTCTAGAAACAAAAACATGAAAAAGGAGGATGCATGAATACAGTTTTGATGCTGGGGTTCTGAAAACATTTTTTGCCATATTTACTCTGGAGTTGTCCCTTACAGTATGTGGTCTGGACTAGAAGATTGACTCAATCTTCTGGGTCAACCCTTCTGGTTTTTTGAATGTACAGGCAAATCCATGCTGTCAAAATGACAGCTGAGAATTAAAAAAACAACATTTTATTTTAATTTTAATTTATGTTTGTTTTAATTTACGTCTTTTTCTATATAGATAGTATAGATAATAAAATAATTTCTACACTATCTATCTTCTAAACATCATTTCACTAAACCAAATAGGTATTTGTCACAAGAAAAAAAATGTATTTTTTTAGACCCATGGTGAGCCAGAGAAGTCCAATGTGGGCTCAATCACTCCCCCAACCTTTCCCATTTAAGGAAGTGGTTAGGAACCATATTTTACATGTGAATGCATGTGGCTGTGCAAGATCATGGCTTCCCAAAAGCAACAGGTCCATACACAGTTGCAGCCACATGAAAATCTGCCTGCAGTGTGGTTTCCGCCTCCCAGGGTATAGTAGCAGTTTTCTGCACGTCTGGGAGCAGCTAACCATGCAATGAATCAAGACCAAACCAAGAAAACTAGGTAGATCAAGAAATGCCATTAAAACACATTTTTTTTAACATACACCTAATAATATATTAATTATTTAGGCAATAAATTAAAATAAAATACAAATACATGAAAAAGAAAAAAATTTCATACAAATATTGTACTTTACAAGTCTGTACAAGCTATTCTGTAAGTCAATGGTTACATGATCCACTTGTTTATCACTGACTAGTATATTGGAAAAGAAGATTGACTGCTTGAAATACTCAACGCTTTTCACAATATCTATCAAAGCCTTTCATCATAAGTAACAACAACCAACAAAAAAAAAAAGTATGTATGTAGAAAGTAGAAAAACTTACATATGCACAACTATCAGCAGGAAATGTGTAAAGAAGAAGCAATAATAAATGATTGCGAAACGCGTCAAATGTCTCAAGCAATTATTTTTGCTGATATACTACTCAGTGATAACCATTGACCTACAGAGAAGTAAGAAGCTTATATTGCCTCATAAAACACAATCATTTTATGGAGTTATTGTGACTTGGTCATTTTATCATGTATTTGTATTTTATCACATTACCTAAATAAAAAATGTTGATCTTTGTTTTTAATTAGTTCATATATTATGTGTATGTTTAAGAGAAAAAAATAATATTTTTTTGGTCATGACTTGATCTGCTTGGTTCTCATAGTTCATGAGTGTTATTTTAGGGGTGGACCACCATTCCCAGCACCTTAAATACCTTAATTATATCTGCAGAAATACAAACATTTCTCAATTTTCTCTGATTTCTTAGGAGTATACAGGGGAGAGCACTGAAGTGGTTATGAATATATATAACACATAATAATAAGTTAAGACAAAACTTACTTTCTGAAGAACTGTATTAATAAAGCTCCAGTCACTATGATAACAGCAGCAAAAACTCCACCTCGACTAGCAGTAGCTATAAAAGTTTTGGAAGCTCCCTGTGCTTAAAAGGGAAAAAATTACTTCTAAAAAAATTACCCTAATAATAATAATTAAATTAATAATTTGTATGTAAAAGACTGAGGCATACACACAATATTTCTGAAGTTTTTTCTTGTTAGAACTCACATTGGTTTCATAATTTGGTCACACCCAACACTTATCCCAAAATGCATTCATTATCAGTTGCCTTGGATTCCCAGGTTCTGTCATCTATTCTTTAGAACCATATACATAATATCATTGGTACCAGTACAGATTGAAGTATTATTTTTGTCCAGCACATTTGGTGTATGATGAGAAATTGGTCTCTTGATTTAAACCAACAGTAGCCAGAAAGGAAACTTTGGCTTAGAGAACCACAGATTATAAAAAGAGAAGTCCAAATGTATTTCTTACACCATCTTGTGTTCCTCTTTTTGTGATTTATATTTATTATTCCATTTTTTACACACATTTATTTCTATCATGTTCTAATATATGTATTTCTGTATATATACCATTTTTTCTCATTCATAATTCTTCCAGAGGTTGCTAGACGTCCCTCGAGCCATGAGAAATGTAAGCCTCTCAGGTCAGTTTGGGTCACACCAATGATCTTTTTGGTTGTAAGGGTGACAGTCTTCTCAATGGCCAAAAATGTAGGAAGTATATTTCCCATGAAATCCCCACAAATGTACTATAAGCTGTGGATATAATAATTAGAGGAGGGGTTACCTGAAGACCTGAATGGTGTTTCAAGGGTTGTCCGAAAAACTTGAGAAGGACTTATATAAATTTGTATTAATTAATTATTGTATTAATTGTATTACCATTTCTAGATTCAGAAACAATTTGTCTATCTTTTTCTGATGTTTTTGGAACCTTTTTAGAAACTTATTTTAGAGTTTAATGATCTGAATTCATTTTCTTTATTTTGACAGATAAAGAGAGCAATCGGGCGGGTAAATATGTTTTATATTCACTCATCCCTTTCTGCAATAAAGCCTTGTCTACTTGCTTTTTTTTGTAGAACTTTGGTGTCACTTCAAAATGGTGTGTTCAAAATTGGCTAGAATTAAGATATATGTAGTGGAAAGGGTTTTTGTTTATTGGAGGATTTCGACACCATGGAGGATTCTGGTACACTGTCAGCAGAGCAGGACAGGGACAGTGTTGACCCCTCTGGAAAGTATATGGTATTATTGTTCATTGGAGCCTTTGCTAATGATGGAACATTTCTGGTGCCCTTGCGGGATCTATAAGTACATTTTTAAAGAGCATGAGCATTTGCATTTTACAATAACGCAGAACATAAAAAAGCAAATTTTAATTGACTTACATGCTACCTTGATGGTGACAGATGTATTTGAAGTTCCATAGATGTTTGTGGCTTGACACATGTATATTCCTTCATTGGCGCGTGACAAATTTGCAAGAATGAGTTTGTGCATAGTGGAAAATGTTTTTGTTTCATTGGAGGATTTCCACACCATGGAAGATTCTGGTACACTGTCAGCAGAGCAGGACAGGGACAGTGTTGACCCCTCTGGAAAGTATATGGTATTATTGGCAACCATGGCACAATCCTTGTTAGATTGGAGTTCATTGGAGCCTTTGCTAATGATGGAACATTTGATTTCTGGTGCCCTTGCGGGATCTATAAGTACATTTTAAAAGAGCATGAGCATTTGCATTTTACAATAACGCAGAACATAAAAAGCAAATTTCAATTGACTTACATGCTACCTTGATGGTGACCGATGTATTTGAAGTTCCATAGATGTTTGTGGCTTGACACATGTATATTCCTTCATTGGCGCGTGACAAATTTGCAAGAATGAGTTTGTGCATAGTGGAAAATGTTTTTGTTTCACTGAAGGATTTCCACATCATGGAGGATTCTGGTACACTGTCTGCAGAGCAGGACAGGGAAAGCGATGACCCCTGTAGAGGGTATATGGTATTATTGGCATCCATGGCACAATCCTTGTTAGATTGGAGTTCATTGGAGTCTTTGCTGATGATTGAACATTTGATTTCTGGTGGCCTTGGGGGATCTATGACAGAAATTTTAAAGAGAATGAAGGTACTAGAAAATTCTGAACAATCTAAAAAGTTTTTCAAATAACTAGAAACTTTGAGCTTCCTAAATAGGAAAGCTCTGAGTTTTTCTCTAGGTCCATGATTACTTTAAACCTAATAAAGTTGGAAGACTAAAGTATATATATAAATATTTGGATAAATTAGGGAGGACTTATAACGCCAGCAAGCTTTTTTCCCCCTCCCAGTTTCATTGGAAAAAATGTGTAAACCTATCCTATCCCAGAGATGAAAAAGGATGGCAGACAAGAAACTCCCAAATTGAGGTACATTTCCTACATAGAAAGCTATCCCAATTTGAAGATTTCCACTCACACCTTGTTGTGGGCATAATCCTAAATAGCTGTATCCTATCCCAACTTTCTTTATTTGTAACATGGGTTACCAGGAACAATAGAGAGATGAATAGTCCTAATGGATACAGACAACAAAAAAATTTGAAACAAATTGGAAGCAGAGTCTAATCCTTTCTATTTCCATTCACCAGGTAAATCATACATTTCAGGTAGTTTCTAGATGATAAGAAGACTTACACTCAACTTTTATGGTAATTTCTTGTTTAGTGGTCAATCTCCCTTCGAGCTGCACTGTGCATGATAATATTGAGTTGTTCTGTTCCCTTCTTGACGTAAAAGTAATGTTGGAGAAATGTGTTTTTGTGCCATTTTCATGATTTATAACATGGTTATTTGTTTCAAAATTGTGGATATTTCCTTTCCATGTAATATTAGGGGTTATCCCCCTACATCTTCCAGGAGACGTGCAGCTTAGTGTCACCTTCTCTCCCTCAAGCCAACTCTTCTTGGGTGAGATCTCAGGCTTATCTGTTAGGCCTGCAAAGATAAAAAAAAAAGGATCAAATTCTGGGGGGGGTAGAAAGTTCAAGTGGTCTTCCAAATAATTAAATGGTGGGTGTTAGGATGTGGCTGGGAGCACTACAAGATCCAGAACTTCAAACGTTTCTTCTACTAACCCAGCAATAAACTTGGCAGAGAAACTATCCCTTTTCACCCTATTAAAACATTTAAAAACGTTTAAACTCCAAACAATATAACCTACTTATCAGTGAATATCTTACATAGTGCAGTTTCTGTTGTGTTTAAAACAGCTATGTTACTTGATACATGGCACATTGCCAGTATTTTATTTATTTCCAGTGTACACGGGACATGCCATAACCATCCCGCCTGGTATAGTTTGATGTTGCCAAAAAAAAGTGCACAGCAGCAGTCTAGTGAAGACCAATTAGTCAAAAAGTGGAACTTTCATTAAAAACAAAAAATACCTCTTGAAAATTAAAATACCACTTACATTTAGTTCCGCAGAGCCCCCCATTCCTCCACACTTGGTCTTGATTCGGTCCCACGCTGTCCTGGAATCCTCCTTCATCCTGGTCTGGAGGAAGCATGGTCCATGCCATCTTCTTCATTCTTCTGCCTCCGTCACCTGATCTCGTACAGCGGAGGTGACAGGTGACCTATCCTCCTGCTAATACAAAAAGAGTGCTGATCACACTGTGCATGAGTGAGATCAGCATTTTTTTTTCCATCGAGGATAAAAGCGACTTTTGCAAAGCCCCCTGGGATATGTGATGCAGGTATCCCAGGAGGCTCTGTATGCCCATTCAGTCTTTTTAGCCGTGGCTATAATATATGTGCTAAAGCAATGTTTGCAAATGTCAAAATGTTTACTTTTGGACTGTGGGTACAAAACTGATAGAGTTCAGGTCCACTTAAAATAATCCTATATATTTAAAAACCCAACAACAAGTCCCATTATTTATATTGTTTGAGGTAAGCGAATTGGAAGGGAAAGCTCCAGGGAATTTAAATATTGTATGATGTTTGGTTTTACTTTTGATACTGTGACATGATTTTACTTTCCTTATCTGTTATTTGTACATAAGGCGTGTTATCTTGGTAGCTAAATCCCATGTTGTCTTCAACTCAACAGGAACATAAACATTGAGGCACGGCAAAAATTACATTTCTAGATGTTTCCTCTAACATAGCAAATTTTCACTTTTTAAGTTCAAGTCCGTTCAAGTTCATGCTTTAATTTTTGAGAAGCTAACATCCAGAGATTCTTTTGGAAAGCCCCCTCACCGATATAGGTAAGCAATAGACATAGAAGGAATAGGCAATAGACTATGCTGACAGCTCCGCTCCCCTAGAGGATCTGTAGTATGTGTTACACATACAGAACATGTCACAGCTCCTCTAGGGCTGTGGGAGCAATCAGGAGAGTGGAGCTGTCAGCATAGTAGAGCTCTGCTGATTGCTCTTCTCCCTGATTGGCTGAGGAAAGGGAAATCCTGATGATGCTTGAGCTGTCATCAGGGTTTCCTATTTCTCGGCCAATCACAGAGCACTAGAGATGAATGGGCACAAGTCTCCCCATTCATGTCTAGTGCTGAATAGCTGAGAAACGTAAAACCTCAGCCAATCACAGAGCACTAGGGGTGAATGGAGAGCCTTGTCCTCATTTAACCCCTAGTGCCTTGCAATCCCTCACTGTCAGGAGGACTCCCATGGCTGTGCTCATGTCATGATTGCAGTCCTGGAAATCATCCTGTCATTGGGATAACTTGTAAAAAAGTTTAGTTACAGAAACACATACACATTTAATAAAATAGTTTAACATTAAAGCATCATCCAATTTTTGTACACATATTTTAACCCTTTCAGGGAATGAGTAAGGGGTTTTATGTACCCCTGTACTCATTCCCTGAAAGGGTTAAAAGTAAAACTTTTATAAACGCTTATGTAAAATCGCGGCAAATCACAGCAGTTCGCAGTAAAACGCGTCATGGGCGTTTATAAAAGTTTTTAGCGCTTTAAAGTTAAGATTTAAAACGCTTGTAAAAGTGCATAAAAACGCATATTAACGTGGCCCAGCCTTGTGTTATATACAGGGATGTTTTATATACCATAACCAATAACTAGATCTCTTGCTAATGTGGCATAATATTATTTTCCTTACCTGTTACTTGTATATAAGGTGTTATACCTTGGTAGTTGAATTTCATATTATCTTCAACTCAACAAGCAAAGGGTAAAAGGTATTTAGGGAGAGTAACAGCAAAAAAACGTAATACTAAACATACAAAAATAATAATTATTTGGATGCTGCCTGAAGGTATAAGAAGATAGTCAGGGGCAGAGACTACTGCTTTTGGTTACTTTGTGTTACAACTGCATACAAAGACTAATGATAATACAGAAAAATATTATTATAGTCCACAGCAAACTTTTGATTGTGACACAGACTTTAATTGTGTGCAGATGCACTCCAGCTAAGACAGTTTTGGGATGCTGTCATTGCAGTATCTTAGGAAGTGGGCATTTTCACCACCGACTTTACGGCAGAATTTTGGGTGCAGAGATCCTCTTTGGCCATTGGATGACTGGCCACTAATGATGTAACTCCTGCAACTTTTTAGGTTGCTGTACAATTTTACTTTACCACCCATAGAGACCCCAAGGAGTGTTTTATCTCTGCACCAAGCACCGTTGCTGCAGCGTGCAGGTATAACTTCATGGAGTATAGGAATCACTAGGAGAACCTAGGCAGCTGGTTAAACTTTAAAGTTGCCCCTGCAGTGGTAACTAGAGGTGTTCTTTAAATTCAGGTCAATTCAAGTTCACGCTATAATTTTTTAGAAGCTTACATCCAGAGATTTACTTGGTAAGCAATATCGTAAACGAAGGATTTAGGAATGTATTTATATACCATAACCAATACATTGATATTTTTGCTACTGTGACATAATATTTTTCTTACCTGTTACTTCTATAAAAGACATTATATCTTGGTAGTTGAATCTTATATTATCTTCTACCTTGAAATAATAGCTACCCCCATCTTCATATAATGGATTTTCTATGTACAATGAGCAGTCCCCTCTCTGTACATCTCCAGTCAGAAAGAATCGGCCATTGCTGGAAAAACTTCTGTTATTAGAAGCCACCGGTGTCTTACGCCATTTGTACCAAATTCCCACAGCGATTCCAGTTAAGGTTTCCGTTGTCGGCACAGTAAAACTACATGGAATGTACACACACAATCCTCTCTGGACAGTTACATGGGAAGAAACGTTTATACTGTATCCAGGATAAGTTTGACTTTCAATACCTACAGATTAAAAAAAAAAGTGTGAACTTTCTGGGCTATTTTGCACAGTGTGCATGATTATGTATCTTACTGTAATTTTCAACAGAACATGGTTTATTCATTGTATAGTTACTTTTTTCCACCTATATAAAGCCAGGACATCAGGAGTGCTTCACATATTTATATCTTCTTTTCAGAGCTGGAACTTTTTTAATACTGCATAATAATAATGCATAATGTTCTTTATTTTCCAAACTTTGGTTCTGCTTTGGCATTGCCTAGAGCTTAATATTTCCCCCTGCTTAGGCAAACTTCCTGATACAGAACAAAAGTCTATGCCTGCAATACTACTAGATTCAAATTCTACTCACCTCTTACCAAATGGGATATGAGAAAAAGGAGTATCTGGTAATAGCACAGGTGATGATAACTTTTAATTTTCATGTTGGAAAGTGTTAGTCCACAGTTCCTAGAATACAAAATAATGTTAAATGCCAAAGAAATTCTATAGGAATTCAACTGAACGTAGGATAACTCTAACATTAGTAGCATCAGTAGTGCCAGGGTGACTTTAAGGGTGGTCCTGCCACGTAATAACTACCGATTGACAAGAATGCATACTGCCATGTTTCCTGACATCTGTACTTTACAGTTGTTATCCCCTTCAAATCAATCATATGTAATATTGAGACAAATTAGGTTTAAACAGTACCACAACCTCCAATACTTTTAGGAAGAAAGAGAAGGACCAAAAAGAAAATAATCATCTATAGGTTTAGATTTTCCCTTATGCCACACCCCTAAAGCAATGACACTAAAATCAATAACATTTGATCCAGGGGTTTTTTAGGTATAACTTAAATCAGTTTGAAACATAAAACAAACTTGAAAAAACACAATTTTATTTAATGATAAGATCAACAGAGCTATGTTCACAAAATTAATCTTTACACATATGAAAAGAAAAGAATCTCAATGTACACTTGGCATGATTACTTCTTATAAATCTCCAAGCTCTACGCGCTTCATGGAATTGTAACCCCTTTCTCAGGGGCATATTGTCCCAGGAAGATTTAGCAATCCAGTTTCTGCATATCATTTTTTTTGTAACCTGTTTGTAATGAAACATTTTTTTTCATGGGAGGTGGATATAATCTGTCTACCTGGGAGGAAATATCAAAGACTAGCTAGCACACTGACCGTTCATAAAGCATTGTGTTTGCTTGGTTGCCTTACCTACTATTGTTCAATATAATCTTCTTTGTCACATCTCTAGCCGTAATAGTCCTAGTGTTCCAGTTTTTGCCCATTTTTGCATATTCCATTCTTTTGTTCTTGAGCTTTTTTCTCTGTTGCTACTTCATGGGTGTGAGTGGTATGTCTGAGTTATTTTAGTGATGTTACGTCCAACAGAAAAAAAGAAGAAGCAGAAGTTGGCTTAGTCGGAAAGGAGTTTAGTAAGTCTTATTTCTGCTTAACAAAATGTCCTCACAAAATTAAATCTTGCTTAATGCTTCTTTAGTACTCATGTAATTATATTATTCCAATCACTTTTTCTTTGCTATTTTATACTTGTAAATAAATATATATAATAATAAACGTTATGTGATGTAGAGAACTTCTGGTTTTTAATGTACTACTACATTTCAACATTTTCAAGTTAAAAAAGGATGATGGAAATAGACAGGTCTCTGTTTTGTAGTGATGGGATTAGTAGTAATTGTACCAGTTGTTTATTCTCCTGGGACCTGTTGCTTTATTATTAGACTTTTTTAAAGGACAGATTTTTCTGTTCACATGGTTCTGAGAATTTCACAGCTCTCCTACACACCACATGTCTTATTTCTCAGTGGTTATATCACTCCCCATTTTTGTAACCAGACAGTTTAATGAAAGTAGAACAATGAGTTTTTCTCTCTGGAATATGTAGGTGGGATACTTTGAGTCTGATTTATTACCTCGCTGGCGGTATGAATATTTTGTATTTTTAAATGTCAAATTGGTTCATTTGACATTTAAAAATACTTCTAATTTTAAATTTTCTGCCCCCCGACACACGCACACATGTTACATGGCCCAGCTGGCATCAGCATCCCTTGGCCTCGCGTCTCACGCACCGGGATGCAAGGCCAGGGGATGCAAATGCCAGGCATCATCAACAGGACGCCGGCCAGGCATCACCAATGGGACGTCGGCCAGGCATCACCAAGTGGACACAGATGCCGGACTGACATTGGTGGAGGACGCTGCAGGCTTGTGAGGACCAGGTAAGCCCCCAATTCCACTCCAAGTGTCTTGGGGTTACCACTTTTTGTAAAGAAATTTCACTCCGAGCCACACTTGGGAATACCACCAGGGGGGTTAAAGTTCTCCAAGGCTGGAGAGGATACACTTTCATCAGTAAAGCTGGGTGATCCAGCAAACTTGAAATGGACTCCCTAAAAGTAATTTCCTATTTGTTAGCAAATGTTTTCAATCCTAGACCAGATCTGTTTCAGGTTTGCTGGATCACTCAGATTTACTGATGAAAGTGTATCCTCTACAGCCTTAGAGAGCTTTATTAAATCAGTCCCTATAAGTTCAAAAATTATTTACTTTAATTCAAAGTTACTAAGTCTAACAAATATGAAAAATAATGAAATCCAACCTACCCCCTCAACAGTTTCTCAATGATGTCCTTTAGGTTTGAGGTCCTTACTTAGTATTCCTGTTTGCATCTTTAAAAGGGTAACAATAAAATAGGCCCTTTGAGGTTCCACTCCTCAACCCCCCCCACACACACACCCATGCAAGTCTTGTATTTAGCTATCCCCCACTTAAGGGTATTTGTGCTGTGCAGATCATTGAGTCATTGAGCACTGCACAGCTTTTTTTCTAAGCTCATCTGGCTCGATTCTGCTCTTGTGTGATCTTCAATCGTCACTCATTTTATGTGGAACAAAAAATAAATTATATTAAAAAAATACTTATAGATCATGTCAGGCTTGTGTGGCAATGTCATACTGGGAGACAGCACAGCACAGGTCTCTATAAAGTTTTTTCCTTATGTTGTAATGTTTTTCTAAACTACAACTAAACATAAATGACCATCTAGTACAAAGTAAAGTTTCTCTTTCATTCCCCCACCATTTTCTTAAAACTTTAAAATCCTTGCTAAAAAATGGCCACTTTTTTGTCTACCTTAGGCCAAACAAACAAAAAAGTTATGAAAAGAAAATATACTCCAACATCACTGCACCTCACTACTTCATCTGAGGAATTTCATGAGAGTGCATCAAACTCATTGCAAGAAGTCATATAAAGTTTTGGGTTCCCCAGAAAATTCAGAAATTAGGCATAACAATATAATTTGATCGGGGATCAAGGAGTATTTTTTTCTTTTCTTTCCATAACATCTTTATTTTTTAAAGGCACTGCCAGGAAAATGGACCTTTAACTTTTATGAAAAGTCCCCTGGGACTTGATGCCCAGAGGTCAAAAACAGTTACGACAATAGCTTGACACTTTATTCTTATTCAAGGATAGTAATAGAGAATGGCTGGAAAGCCAAATACAAATAAAATGGAGTATGCATTTAATTTGGGAGAGTTGGAGCCTGAGAACAGGTGGGTTAGGCAGAAAAGCAGTGTGAAATCTTGGGGCGTAGAGGGCAAAAGAGATCTCCCACAATTTGGGTCATTTGGACCAATATCCCTAAACAAGTGTATCAGAAAAGAAGGCAGGAGGCTAAAACCTATGTTTTTATGTTTAAGTGAATAAAAGGGCAGAGAGCAACCTGAAATTTGAACTGGAGCCTAAATTACCTTTTTGCAGTGAGCACATTTCTACAACTACATATATTATGTTACCTATAGTGGGGTAAAATAACGAACCCCCTATACAAGAAATGTTCACAGCCAGAGCTTCAATTTGGGTTGACCATCAATTTAGAAATGTCTGGATGCCTAAATTCAGGATCAGGGCTGTTACTAGTAGGGATGAGCAATAATGCCTCTGACATTCTCGCAAAAACTTCCACAAACTTCCAATGGGTCTGCAAAATTTCAGCAAACCTATTTCGCGAATTTCATTGAAGTGCAGGTTCCCACGCTCCCTGGGAGGATAAGTACAGCCCGGGGGGTGTGAGAACCTGCGGTCACATGGAACTTTTAATGGAGTTTCCCATGGTCACTGGGCTGAAAAATACAGCCTATGGAGCGTGGGAACTTGTTGTCACAGCTAATTGGAGGCGGTGAGTGTAACACAAAGAGAGCTTGAGGGTTATGTTGGAGATCAGGTGGGTGCCAATGGGAACAGTGGAAGTCAGAGTTATCTAGAGTGGTAATATGGAGTGATTTCATAATCAAAAGCAGCAGAAAGGGATCACTCACTCCATCCCAAGAACCTGAACACCTTTAGAACTCAAGAATAAGTTAACTTAATTTATAAAAATATCAGTGAGTATTTTTGGCAAGAGAGAACAAATAGAACAAATAAGAGATGATTATATTCCTTATTGTTTGTAAGTACCAAATATATTATTGCTTATATTCTGTCATGTTGGCTGTGATAATAAAGAAAGTACAGTTTAATTTTAATTTACATTTTAAGTTGATGGATATAATGTGAACCCAAAAGTAAGCACTAAAGACATCTTCCTGGAGAAACATAATATGTTCATTATTAATATGATGGGGCAGCTTTAATTTTAATTTTTTAATAATTATTGAAACTTTTTGTCTATGGCTACATTAGCTGTGCTCATTTTGAAGGGCTCCAACTATTTTTGAACCTAGGTTCCAGGTCTGCACATCTGTTGTGCCCATTACAAGGGTTTTTACATTCTATGCATTGTATTTTTTGGTCTTTACATATGTTGTGCCCATTACAAAGGAGTTTCAAACTCCATGCACTGAAATATTGGGTCTGTACACCTGCATTGGCCATTATGATGAGTTCCAACCATTCATGCAATTCCTGGGCCTGTTTTCTTGTTGTGTATATTTAAAAGGGTTTCTGTCATCTGTTCACTGAGTTTTAGGCCTGTATAGCCCCTGTGTCCATTAACAAGAGTCTTCACCTGATTTGAACATTAAGGGAGCTTTCAACCATCTATGCACTGAGTTCCTTTACACCTAATGTTGCCAATACGAGGAGTTCCAACGATCCAAGCTTTCTGGGCCTATATTTATGCTCATTAAAAGGGGTTTCTGCTATCTGTGTACTTAGTTCCCAGGTCTGTACTGCTCTTGTGTCTATTAAAAGGGTTTCTGTCATCAGTTCACTGAGTTTCTGGGTCTGTACAGTCACTGTGCCCATTAAAAGAGGGTCAACCTTCTTTGGCCATTGTGAGAGCTTCCACCCATCCAAGCATTGTCTGTACAATTTATGTGGCCAATATGGTGAGATCCCATAATACTTGCACCAAGGTCCCAGGTCTGAACATCTGCTATGGCCATTATGAGTGTCTCCTACCAACCCCAGTGGTTTTTAAATTCCCTTTATATTATGGAAATGTAACAAAAGAATCCAAAACATGAAGATAGATAGAATTACACCAGAACTTCTAGATGGAGAGGAACAGAGTCAGGAATTATGGACGGGAGATTTTCCTGTTGGAGCTTTGTTTGTCTTATTTGACAAACATAAACAGGTGAACGGAGAAGGTTACAGATGCAAAATCCCATTCAATTCTTTTATATGGCATCTTCATGGGCTTTTATATATACAATTTTCATCAATAAAATATTCAGCTTTGTCTTCCCTCCATTCTGATCCAAATATGTTTTTCTAAAATACAATTAGAAATAATGAGTAAGAATAAGGACAAAGGTTCAGTTATTAATTTTTTATTTGACATATTTATCATCTTTTTTACATTTATTTTTTTTTTAAATGATTTATAAAGTAAACATTTAATACTAGAAACATTCATTAAACCCATCGTGCAAACCATGCTGGGTTTTCTTAAGAAAACATATTTGGAAATGTGCTTTATATATTACAGCTTAATCAGAAGATGCCATATTTCTGTGGAGTTAGGGATAGGGTGCACCCCCGATATATCTCACTTTGCAATCTGTGTAATCTGTTCTCAGTGCTGTTCGTTCAGGTCAATTGGGCCCCAATTATGAGATGCACTAAAATCTAAACATAAATATATACATACCTAATTGTTGTAAATAACTTCTGCTTCCTGTAAAATGATGAGAATATAAATCTAACATTAAAATATTTACCATATTTATTTATTATTATGATGGAGGATTTTTATAAATTGATTGTTGCAAGCTCTTTGTCTATAGTTGCATTTGCTGTGCCCATTTAAAGGGTCCCAACCATATTTGTATTTTTGGGTCTACATAAATAAAGGTATTTTATCTTCTAAGGAAGAGGTCCGCAAACTTTTTCAGCCACTAGGCCATTTATGGGGTGAACAGGAGCACAATAGGCCAGCGTCCCACCCTAATGGCTCTTACTCCACTAGGAACGCCTCCCTAAAGGGAAATCCCTCTCCTCCATATGCATTGCAGAGGAGATGGTTTTACCTTCAAGGGGAGTTCCCTATTTACGGCGGCCGGCATTAATACTTCCGCCACCGCAGTAAATAGGGAACGGAGCCACAGCAAGAGGAGGTTCAAGAGCCGCATGTGGCTCCAGAACTCCAGCGGCTCCGGTGGTTTGTTCTGGCCAAATCCTGGCTGGCAACCCGTGGTTCCGGAGGGTTGTTAGGCCGGAACAAACTACTGGCTAGGCTGTATCTGGCCTAAAGGCCGGCGTTTGCTGACCTCTGTACTAAGAGAATGTTGATAATCTATTTAGAATGGGATAATCACATAACATTTGACCTTTGGAGAAAATATCTTAAAAATGTAAGTCTTTCATCACTCATAACCTTATCACATGCATGGCTCCAAGAATTCTCTGAATTCCTGGAATGGTCTTCCATGTCCTATTCGACTTGTCCCTACTTTTTGCACATTTAAATGGACCCATCTTTTTCTGTCCCTTAAACTCACCAATTGTAAGCTCTTTTGGGCAGGGTCCTCTCCTACTCCAGTGTCACGACTTGACTTTGAAGAAATCCATTTCAGGTTTGCCTCTATTATTACTGAATTGAGCATTTTTTTATTATAGTTTTACTCATCATGATTTTATATGTACAATTTTTAGTTAATGATAAAGAATGATAATACAAATTCATGATATATATATAAATGTATCTGCACAGTTCTTTGTCTGGCAAGTATTGGTATGTCATGATTACTGGAAATATTTTGACAGATAGAGAAAATGAGTGTTAAAAAATAATTAGCTAGGGCGTCAAATATGCTAAACTTGTCACTGCATATGTGCGAATGTAACTTCATTTTTGGCAGGAACATTTTTACCAATAGAACAATTAATATTTTCAGAACAAAATAATGTTTTCTAATTCATGATATCAGTACTGCAAGTACGAAACAAAAATTAGGTATATTTCTGCATTTTGTAAGTATGAGCACAGGGCTATCCAAATATTTGCAAAATTCTAAAATATCTTTTGAAAACATGAATACTGTACCTCCACATTAGCATAATTATGTTCTTTATTATTTTCAGAGTATATCACCTTGGTATTACCATCCAGTTTCCCAGTTTTACCCCATATTTCCACATTCTTCATATCCTCGATCTTCTTGTTTGACGTTGTTTCCATTGTTTTGTAGTTGTGTGTGTTAGCGGTTTTGGCTTCTGTGATCTAGATCTGTGACACAAAGAGAAATCTTTATGGGTGATTAGTATTTTTATTTAACTTTATTTTTTTTTTAAATCAACAAAATGTTTGGGAGTAATTTATTAAAGCAATTTTAACCTGCACAAGAATTGTCACTCAGCTTATTGAATATAAGGAAACATTACTGACTACAAGCATCCAATTATGTGTAAGCAATTTGTTTTTTGTACTTTATATTTCCTTGCAACATGATGGAGTATTGTTTGCAAAGTGAATAACACATTCATTAAGCTATTAAAATTCCTATTCAAAGTGATAATTTCATTTTGGGAGGGTTCAGTTTAACCTCTTGAAGTCATCAACCTGCAGATTAAAGGGTTAATCCAAACTGAAATAGTTACAGAAGTTATGGTATTTTATTATTTAAAAATAACCCTTTTATATAAAGTAAAAATAAATGTTATTTATTTGTTCATTTATTTAAAAAAAGGATGAAGCCCCTCCCTTTATAAAGTAGAAAAATCTTTTTCCAATTCCTTATGTTCTAGTTAGGCTTGTGTGACTCTTGTATGAGTCTTTGTATGAGTCTGGGATTTAAATTTACAAGATGTTAGGAGACAAGTATTGGGCCGGTGATCCCGTGCAGTAATCCACCACAAGAACCAGTGTTGCTTGCAGCAGCAGGGAAGATCAGGCAAATAGCTGCATCCCCAGTTTCCCTTTGGCTGTGAATGGTCTCTTGGCATCCCCTGCTCTGATACTCTGTGTAGCTGAAGGGGATTTGGAATTCCTCCGAGGCTCAGTCCTCCACTGCCATTGGCTGGTGGGGCTTTAACGTGTCTCTGCTCCCAGTAACCTGTACCTGTTGTAGCATTAAGATAGGCTGACTTGCTACTGGTGTATGAATTTGTTTGATTTACTGTTGCTGACTTTACCTGTTCCTGAGCCTTGGATTGTACACTGTCTGGACTCACCTTTTGCCTGTGACCCCGACTCTGCTTTGTGTTTCCCCTTGTCTGGTGGACTGATCACTTGTGTATGACCTTTGGCTTAGTATTCTGGATTTTCCTTTTTAAGAACACTGTACTGCTTTATCTGTGGGCTCCTGGACCTCTGCCAGCTCTCCCCCAGATGCCATCACTTGTTTGTCCTAAATACTGGGGGCAACCAATCTCCTGAGGCTTAGTGGGGGCTTGCTATAGGCAAAAAGGGCAGCTTTAGATTTGGGACTGGCATTCTGCGAGTCCGGGTGCTGGACGTTGGCCTTACACAAAACCAATTTTCTCAAGATTTCATTAAAAAGAGGCAATGGCTGTTTAAAATAACAATAATTGTGTAGTCATTTTAAGATTTGTTTCTGATATAAAGTTTAAAACTGATTATAGGGAAAAGCTATAGACTAGTTAATGCACCATTTGTCCAAAAGTTGGTGGACACCTGATTATCACACCGATTTGAGGTTATTGACATTCGACTGTAATACAAAACTATGTGCATTTATAAGGCTTTTGGTCTGATTTATTAAGGCTTTCCAAGACTGGAGAAGATAGACTATCATAGAGGAACCTGGGTAATCCCAAAAAAAAACTAGATTGGATCTGCTTGAGGACTGAACAAATAGCCAAGCTATAACAAAAGATTTTAAGAAATTAATTCCAGTCCTGCCAATCACCCAGGCTCTTCCATGATGGTCTATTCTGCAGTCATGGAGAGCTTTAATAAATCAGGCATGTGTACAGGAGCATGGTCATGCCGAAACAGTAAAGGACAACTTTTAAAAAATTGTCAACAATGCCAAAATTTTGGAAGAACTCAAATGTATACAATGGGCCTGATTTATAAAAGCTTTCCAAGGCTTGAGAGAATGTACTTTCATCATTGATGCTGGATGATCAAGAAAACCTGGAATTGATTCATTCAAAGTATTTTATTTGCTAGCAAATAATTTGCAGGTTTGCTGGATCACCCAGTTTCACTGATAAAAGTGTATTCTCTCGAGCCTTGGAGAGCTTTAATAAATCAGGCCCAATGTCTTTGTGTGCTGTAACCTTAACCAAACTCATCACTGGAGATACCTAAAAACTCAACCACTCAAAGGATAACCATATGCTTGGTCATACAATGCATCACTAAATGTAGTATTCTAATATTACAATATTCTAATGTTAACTACATTTTTAACTAGCTAGCATGTACAACAAAGAAAGAATTTTCTTGTTTACAAAATAATTATTACTATATTTCCTTATGTAAATTTGTATATTTCCTTTGTAAATTTTAATTTAAAAAAATCACAACATGGACATCATTGAAGATTTAGAAGCATATACCAATATTTGTAAAATAAATTGCCTTACCTTGGACATTAAGCCTCATGTACTCTTTGTAGAAATATTTCCAATCACCTCTTTCAACTCGATACTTGTACTGACTGGCATCTTCTTTCTGAACAGAATTAATTACCATGGAACAGTTGCCATCCTTGGGATTTCCAATTAAATAAACTTGTTCATTGGAAAGTCCACTTGTTAGAAATATATTGTCTGTTTTACCCATTTTTTTCTTTTGGTACCATAAACTAAGAATGGTCTATTGTGGTATGGTTGGTTCTAAATAGTTAAACTTGCAAAGTATAACTACACAGGAGTTTCTGAATGTTGAAATTTGTGTAGGAGCTTCCACTTTATACACTGGACTGCCCATGCAGAAGAAGACTTCTTGAAGCGAAAAACAATTAAAACAAGTTGCAATTTAAAGCTGAACTCTAAATACCGAAATTAAAAAAAAACTAAAGTGGTGCTACTCTTAAACCACAAGGGGTAAAAGGTCAACTTTGTCTGAAACCGGGTATTACCTGCAAAACGCGTTAGAAACTTTTTTTTTAACTCTGACCCATTATGACCAATTTACTGAACACTGTTACAACCTTTTGAGCATCTTGTGTTGATATTTTCATATTACATGGAATGAAAACTTGTTGATTGTAATAATAGTTCTTGGTTTTAATGCCTTAAATAAACTATTAATGTTTGAACTGTTTAAAGTAAAACCACAAAATTCCCTGCTTTTCGATTTCATCATTTGATGAGAAAAGTCATGTGCCCAATTGACCTCTTACCTTCAAATTCCTTTTAGTACTATTTAGGGAAATAGCAACGTATCTTGAATAAAGGGGGATCATTTTGTATTTGTGAGCTCTTTTATTTATATAATATAAACAAATTTCACAGCACTAGTCAATTGTCTCATTACTGACTATATTTTGGAGAAGCTGACAACCCAATGCCCCTACAACAAGCCCATAATTATATGACCCTGACATAGTTAGGCGGCACAGTTAGCACTCTGGCCTTTGCAGTGCTATGTCCCTGGTTCCAATTATGGCCATGGCATCTGCATGGAGTTTGCATGTTCTCCCAGTGTTTGTGTGGGTTTCCTCCCACATTCCAAAAAAATGCAGATAGGTTAATTGGCTTCCCCCCAAATTTACCTTAGACATGATCTATTGCTATGGTGGGATATTAGATTGTGAGCCCCTTTGCGGGACATCCAGTGACATGACCATGGACTTTGTAAACCGCTGCGTAATATAAATACTAGTTAGTAATAATAATAACAGTCTATGGCAAAACATTATAGGGAGAAGCCAAGTATCTTACTAATATGAAAGTATGAAAGTGGTGGCAATTGAGCCACTATGTCACCCCCGAACTGAAATGTCACATTTTATCCACCTTTAACTTAATCCAGTCTTAATAATTCCACCCAGCAGACACACATTTACGAATTGTTATGTTTTTCATTATATTCCTATATAAATTCTTGAAAAGTTTCTAAAAGTTACCTTGTAAAAGAAAAACAATGGTGACTATGACTTTGAAATCCAAGAATCTGCCACTTGTCATTGTAGAAAGGGTGTTGGTGTAATGCCAGGAGTGAATAGGAAATACTCATGAGACATGCTAAAAAAGATGTTTGTTTTAGGAACTGTGATACAAACAATAGATAAGCTCCAACAGCTACTTTGTAGCTGTAACCAATTGGATCAAAGGTGTAGAATTATGCATTCTTTAATAAATAGAAAGAGGCATGGTAAATAAGAAAAAAACAGTTTCTCCAAGCCTACAATGTATCTAAAGAAACAAACTTCATAAATTTCAGCTAGCAGTTCTTAGATTTGGTGGTTGCATTATGTTTTTCTTTTATTTTACCCCTATTTTACCTGTCTTAGGTAAACAATGCTCACACACCATGCTGAATCGGTGGTAGAGTAGTGAAGTCACCCGAGGACAATGTGTAGCAGAAGGTGAAAAAGATCTATGGTTATTCAAACAATATGATCCCGACGCGTTTTAGAGATTGAAGTTTATTTACATATATTATACAGATTGAATACCATCAATAACCCATTCACAAATATTATTATTACATTTTAGTACAAAAGAAAATTCACATTTTACCCTAGAGTGTTATTCTCAATGTTATTTTCCAGGGCAGAGATCAGTGGTGTGGCTAATTTGTACTTTAGGTATTGCTCATGGAGGAATGTACTATTCCAAAAGTGGGGTTGTTCCTCAGGTTACCCTAGGGATATAAATTCCACATGAAAAGCTATTAGAGCATATAATGCATCTGGACTACATTTCTTGGTAGTTTTTTTGGTAGAGTGCAGGACTATTGTTAAAAGTCAAATAAAAAACCTTACCAAAAACTGGAGTATCTTAGAGACTAAAGCTACGTACACACTTCCAATTAATATCGTTGGTAAATGAACGACGAACGATCCTGCACGATATCTGCGAACGATCGTATGGCACCGATCCTGTACATACAGATAAAAACACGATCGTTCGCAGATATTCTACACGTGATAGATGCGATCATTTGAACGATACAAGAAGCGCATGAGCGCATGCTCAGACTATGGACAATCACTGAACGTCCGTACACACGATAGATGGTCAACGATCGTCGTCCAATCCGATCCGCCGGTCCGGTCGTTCATTTCCATCGACTATCCTCGTTCGTCGGCGTTGTTGGTTACTTTTTTTATGAACAATTTTTGGCCAATCGGTCGTTCGTCGTTCGTTCGTCGTTCATTTCCAACGATAAAAATTGGAATTGTGTACGCAGCTTAAGGCATCAGTCGGGTGGTTTTCAGGTTTTCAGCCAAAGGGCTGGTGCACTGAGAGTGTCTGATAAAATTACACATTGTCAGGAAGTTAGCAAAGTCACAACTTCCACTCAAATTAACCCCACTCTCTCAGAACCACAAGGCTGCAGCGTCTCTATATAATTTTACAGATATATACTACTTTGATCTTTTTGGGTTTCATATACCAATACATCCATAGCTTTAGTATCATTATGAAGCCAGTGGCTTTTTTCATTTTTAGTAAACATTGAAATCAGAGAACTGTTGATCCAGGGAACATCCGATTGCCTCAAGGGATCCCCCTGTTTCCTCCTGTTGGAGCAATTTGAACCAGTTTTTTTTTTTTGCCTTCTTCTGGAACCTTAGGGTTTTCATCTGCAATATGTTTATTTCCTTATCTTGATGGATTTATGTCTTTTTTAAACTATCTAACTATGGAACTATGCAAGTTCATGGTGACAGCATGCTGGCTCTGGTGTTACCACTCGGGCCTTTGCAGTGCTAGGTCCCAGGTTCGAATCCCAACCAGCACATTTTCTGCATGGAATTTGCAGGATGTCTGTGTGGGTTTCCTCCCACATCCCAAAAAACATGCAGCTAGGTAATAAGCTTCCCCTAAAAATTGACCTTAGTCTACAATAATGACATATGACTATGTTAGGGACGTTAGATTGTGAGCTCCTTTGAGAGACAGTTAGTGACACAACTATGGACTTTGCACAGTGCTGCATAATATGATTGTGCTATATAAATACTGTGTAATAATAATATAAGTAACTAATAAAGTATAACTCCATTGGTCCACAGTAAAGGTTTCATCACACTTTGTTCACTGGGCCAGGATAGGAACCTCTAGGAAACTTTTTAAACCCCCTGCAACAGAATAATTAACATTTTGCCTAAATAGCTAAATGAGCTCACTTTTAACAAAATGATTCACTTTTTATTCAACCCTATTTATTTAATTTGCTTAGCCATGGAAAACCCAAGTATCCAACATCTTCATATGAATCTGAATACACACAGTATGCTGCTCCATCCTAAGTACTTAAATTGCAACGATGATGATTTAGACCTAAGTCTACAGTTCTAGATCTCCTGTTTGCAATTTTCTCCATAGTCTCAAAGGATCCATGTGTACCATTTAGGATGTATGTATAGGATATGGAGATTTCTGTAGAGTTGGATTATTTGTTCAACAAATCTACAATTCAATAAATTGTCTCCCTTTAAAAACAATCTTAAAGCAAACTTACCTCAATCCTCCACAAACAAACAATTTTCATGCTGTTGTTATCCTTTGAGAGGTAAGTTGAATCAGTCGTACCATCTCGTCCTTGCATCACCTTTTTTAAACTCTCTCTAACCTGAACTGACCACAAGTAAGCAAGCAAAAAGGAATTTACAGGAAGATGTGAATCGTGTGTGATTCTGCGGTGCACTCATTTTATATACACGACGTGACGTGACCTAGAGATGTATACACCCAATGAAGTATAAAACCTGTCAATGGTATGCAGACTACACTCACAAGTTACAAGTTTTAAAGATATAGTTTTTATATACATAGGCATCAATGAAAAGTGGTGTCCAGGTTTACATATCCATGGATTGTCGTACTTTCAATATGTTTATGCCCTACAGTACTCAGTAAAACAAAGAGTAGAATCTAACACACTGTATACACACTGGTTTATTCAATGATCAACAGTTACTCCTAACATACCGCAAACCTTAATAACAACATAGCATTGAAAGCTCCTCAACTCGTAATGTCTAACTAGTTAACATTAAAACCAAATTCCCAGATGAAAATTTTGTAAATAACATTCCCAGGCCAATGTTTTAGCTTAACCAATATCCCCAGATCCAACGAAACCTTAAATGACACATGCACCTTTGGTACACGTTGGCCTTTAAGTCATGGTGCCATCCTATATGCAGCCCACTTAGAGTAATTTCAGAGATCTTTATGAGCAACACTGGCCAGAAATGTACAACCTAGTATAAAAAAGTGTCCCCACTGAGTCATGTTCACTCTGCTAATGTATGGCCTCACTCATGGCAACCTCCAGTAATCCTGTAGGACACAGCTCTCATATAGCATTACATGGGGCTATGGGTGTGCAGAATGAAAGGGACCACATACAATGAAAACTGACCTAGGACACATTCCAAAGCAAGTCGGCTTTGGGGAGTGAAATTTGCTGGTTTTAAGGGCAGAGGCAAGTAATTCTTTAGGTAGGATGAACTTAAGATGGCACAAGGCCTAATAGGACAAGGAGTACTGTTCTTGTTTAATGTATGTATTCATTGGCAATTTAGTAATTCCAGAAGAGAATTTCAATTAGCCCTAATAAACCGGTCGACTGGTATGTGCCTAGCCCCAAAAATATCTAGCCACATTTCTTTATATTTAGATATAGTATTTTGTACATATTTATACACTAAAAACTTCCTCTGTTGATAAGAGTTTGTGTACTAAGCCAACATTTCTTGTAAATAGCTTGCTATTGGTTTTCCATATTCCCTGAGGCAGCCCTCTGGGCGTAATGCATTGGGAAAGGAAATCATTTTCTTTTCTATACAAACATAGCAATATCAATCAAAGTGTGATCTATTTGTACTTTATGTTTTTTGTAAGGTATGCATATTACTGTTTTATTCATGTAACAATAATAATTATTATAGCTATGTTTTTATTCTAATATAATTTTGAATAATGGGTGCCTTTCAAATAGCCTTCTCTCTTAACAAATTTCAACCAATACACTAGATTACAGCCTAACTCCAATATCAAGCCATGATCAAACTGAACCACAGAGGAACAAAAGGGTCATCAGACTTCTGTTACTTTGATAGAAACAATCATAAACCTATTTAATAGTGCTTTTATAAGCTTGATGGTAGAGAACTGCACATTGTGAGTTCTTGCTGCAGGGAATGTCAGGATCCTGATCCGAACCCAGGGCTGCTTTTGTGTTTGGAGGTAATGTTACTCATTATGCTATCTAAAGTGCTGGATAGCCCTCTGCCTGTTTTCACAGTCAAGCTTTCCTGATACCCTGTAGTGTCATGAACTCTGAACTCCTTGCTTCTCCCCCTGACTTCCTAATACCCCCCTGTTTTTCTAACTGTCAGTTTTTTTACACAAAAAGCGGTACATTGAACATTGCAAATTTATTTTACATTGTAGGCCTATAAATCTTAGGCATTTAATAATAAACTTTAAGTAAAAAAACACAAAAATCTGTTAAAACAAATAGTGCATATATATATATATATATATATATATATAACTACAGTAGCATATATAATATAAATATAAAATAATTATAAAAATAATATATAAAGATTTCTTTGTATTGATCTCAATACAGCTATTTTGTATTGACTCCAATACAAACTTATTTGAATTTCTCACCGTGCCTCCCGCACAGACCAACATATGCACCGACACCACCAGGAAACCCTGAGGAACATCATTGCATTAGCCGGCTGAAGATGGGAGGAAGAAAATGCTGCCCGAGAAGGAGATCCGACAAGCAGACTACCGGGGGACGCCGACGGGACAAAGTAAATGGGTTATTTATGTTTTTAGCTACCCCGAGTGTGGCTCGGATTTATATCTTTTTGCATGTTTTTTTACCCCAAGCCACACTTGGGAATACCACCAGGGGGGTCTCTTGAATAGAATAGCATTTAAACTGGTGTTTCTATCTCCCCTGAAGAAACCTTTTAGTGAAACGCGTCAGTCTTAGGAACATGTATTACCTCTATGAACCTCAATTTCCCCATTCTGATCTTTTAGAAATGTTTCTATAACTGTACCAGGATAATACTTTTAAGATAGGAGATCTCTGTTAGAATAATAATGTTTTTGCATTATTTGCCACAAAGCCCTGCTATTTATACTTTTATTTTTACCAATTTCTGATATGTACAAAAAAAGACTATATATATATACTGTGATGAATAGAGAAAATAAAAAGTATATAGTTTTGCAGTGAAGCAAACTCAGTAAAACAGTTTAGTCACATTTTATTTTTATATTATAATTTTTAAAATTTTATTTTTAAAATATGAAAGGTGCTTTAGTTATAAGCTCTGCTCACTTTTCTTCTTCTAAACTGCAAAACCCACCTTCTCCTTTGCATCTCAATAACATGAAGTGTTCGGTAGTCTAACAAAAGGGAGTTGAAGAGGGCCAATGACAAGGGCCGGATTTATACTTTTTGCCCCCAAGGCCAGCTAGCTTGTGCTGCCCTGCCCCCAACTAATACCAGTCTTTGACGCTGACACATGCAAAACACACCAACAATGGTGTTCCACAAAAACAAAACAGAGAAAAAGGGGAGAGAGAGAGGAGGAGAGAGAGTGAGAGAGAGACAGAGAAGGAAGGAAAGAAAAAGATAGGGAGAAGGGAAAAGAGAAGGAAGTAGAGAGAGAGAGAGGTTTCGGTTCCACATAGAGATGTTTTAGAGATGTGCCCCCTTGTGGCAATGCCACCCATAGCAGTGGCCTTGTGGGAAATCCGGTCCTGCCGTCAACACTGCTTGGGATTTCAGCTCAACACAACCACAGTTGTCATCTCCAACAGGAAATTAGAAGCTTCTAAAAGGATCAAAGGGTGTTTTTATGCTTGTAGCATACTAAAAAAATACTGTATGCAGTTTTTAAATTTGAGCAGTTTTTTCGAGATCCACATCTCACAATTACATCACTGTAATCACTGTAATCAGTCTCGATCTTGTGCCTAAATGGCTTGTGAACAAAATATTTTGGTTGTTTATAAATGCTTCCGCCATATTGGTTAGACCATATCGTCCATGTCTGTTGGTTATGTATCTGTAAGCTTGGACACTCTGCCATGTTGGCTATAATAAATAAAAATAACTTCAGTTTGTTTGTTTGATGGCGGCATATTCCGTCTCCTGTTCCTCTGTAGCAACTTTTGGCTTCAGCTTTGAAAAGTCAACACTCATGTATTGCACATCGTCATCGTCATTCACTTCTGATAACATTTCTTGAGGTGGCGGCTGATCTTTTTGAGGAATTTGCCCCACTTCAGTTGAACCCTACGGGAAAGTCCAAAATTTTATACTGTGGATTTCCTTAAAATTTCTGCCAAAATCTAAGCATTTAAAAAAAAATATTAAAGAAGGCTACATAATGTATTGAGAATTATGAAAACTCTTTAACCTAATTTTTTTTTTTCACAGGAAAAAAATAAAGCATAAAAAATGAATCAGAAAAATGAAAAGCTTTAGTGAACTACCAAAAAAAATAAAAATAAAATTTAGATAAAAAAAACATAAAGGGAAATTTTACAAAACTAAAGAATACAAATCCCTAATTAAAAGAGAAAAAATATATTTTGTTGAAAGCATATCTATCATCACATTTTTTTATTTTATATAAAAAGGTGGATAAGTGAAAAAGTGGGGTTTTAACTTTTTATTAACATTTGAAAGGGCGACCACTCCCCTTCTGCCTATACCGCTACAACAGTAAACATTAAATGGGAATCCCAGCGCCTCCTGGGATATATATGTCATATGTCCAGCCCATGCTGGAACGCAGAAGGAAAATGGGATGGTGCGCTACTGGACTGGGATCCTAGTGTTATTTTTTGGTTGTTTCAGTAATAGTTCAACTAAGCAAATTTCACCTACACATATTAAATTGTGCAAATTTTCAAATATCCACTTCTGATGAATATTTGATATTTTTTATGTCTAATCTATTCACAACCATTTGTAACCCCCAAAAAATGGCATCTTATGATTGGTCAGCTGCTAATTTCCCTTCATACCACTTGCTATCCATTCATTTTCCCAGTCACGGGAAGAAAAAATGTGAATCAATCCAAAAAAAACAGCAACATTACGGACATTTGTGCTGGAAGTTTTGTAGAACAGTAAGATCAGTGATGTTCAAGAAAATATTTTTTTTTTTTTGCCAAAGATGCAGTTATTTCTGATTTATTGGAATTGGTAAAAAGAAAACATCAACTAACAATAAAAAAATTAAAAAATACAAAATATATTTTCTTGGGTAACTCACATTAGAAAACATTTCCGCATTGCCATAGATAGGATCAGTAACACTGACATGGGTCTGTCTTGAGCTTTCTTTTTGCTGTATATTCTGTCTTCTGAAAATGGAACAAAAAGTGAAAGTAACGATAATTAATGTTGGAAATTAAGTCCAAGGTCTGTAGTTGGTACTTATATATAAATAGAAAATAAAAAGCAAACAATGACATTCATTGGTGCCCTTTATTAATATTATTATTATTTTATAATTTTTATTAAACAGGATTTATATAGCGCCAACATATTACACAGCGCTGTACATTAAATAGGGGTTGCAAATGACAGACGAATACGGATAGTGACACAGGAGGAGAGGACCCTGCCCCGAAGAGCTTACAATCTAGTAGGTGAGGGAAGTATCACACAATAGGAGGGAAGATATGTAGTGGTGGGAAGTAGTGAGAGTTTAGGATACAGAAGAAGATGGGTAGGCAAAGTTGAAAAAATTGGTTTCGAGGGCTCTTTTAAATGAGCAGAAAGTAGGAGCAAGCCGAATAGGATGAGGAAGACCATTCCAGAGAGTCGGGGCAGCTCTAGGAAAGTCTTGGAGCTGTGCATGTGATGAGGTTATGAGTGAGGAGGTTATTAGTAGGTAATTGGAGGAGCAGAGAGAGTGTGACTAGGAGGGGGATTTTTCTATCAGGGCAGAAAGGTAAATGGGACAAGAAGTGTGGAGGGATTTGAAGGCAAAGCACAGGAGTTTGAATTTGATTCTCAGGTGAAATGGAAGCCAATGGAGAGAACTACAAAGAGATGTAGCGGAAGAGGAGCGGAGGGAAGGATGGATGAGTCTGGCTGCAGCATTCATAATAGATTGTAGAGGAGAGAGTCGAGTTAGTGGAATACCAGAGAGGAGGAGGTTACAGTAGTCCATATGAACCTAATTTTGGTAACACCGCAGTTCCTATTCCATGTCATTGTTTGATCCCTTGTTAAATATGTCCAAAGCAATGAGCTCGTTTAGTAAAATAATGAAGAGAACAAAGTAGTAAATCTGCAATGCTGGACCCAGAGTCCCCAAAAAGAATCCATGTTGGACTGTAAGTAAACTTACAAACATATACATATCTTGGTAAACTGGCAAAGAGGGGTAAAAAATTGGCATCCCCAATATACATTTTGGAAAAACATATAATTAATCTGCATGTATGCATATGTTAAATCATACTCATACCCAGGACCACCATTAGATATTTTGTACCCCATACTAGGTAAACTTTCTGGCCCCCCACTTTATGTCTAAAGTTCTAGCTCTTTTGATACAGAAATACCCCTTGTCACCCCTGGATGGCAGCATTGTCCATATCTACATGCATGGTTTCTTAATAATAAGTAATTTACACATTGAGTTCTATTTATAAAACAGGGAATCTGACATTCCCTCAAAATGACATTTCAGGTTCATGTGTATTAGTGCAGCAACTGATTCCCACTAGGGAATATTTGGGGGAATGTCAGAACCCCTGCTTTATTAAGAGAACCCATTAAGTTGCTCCTATGAAATTTAATGATAGTGAACCTGTGTCTAGACAATAGACACTAAAGCATTGACCTATTGCAATACACAGTGTTAAAACAAACCTTCACTGTCCTTTCTAGCTGCTTGTACTGTGAAGTAATTTCAAATATAACAATAAAGTGGAGTTTAAGTTGTTTCTATTTGCCTTAGTAAAAGCCAATGCATATTTACATTACATTAGATTACAGTGCCAAGATTCTGGTAGAATTATAAAAAAAACAATTGATTAATTTTACCACAGTGTTTCTATCTACCAAGGTAAGTGAAGGATTGTTTTTAAAATGTTTGTTCAGAATATTTTAATGTTATAAAGGGCATATTCTTGGCACAAGTTCACCTAAAGCGGTATAAAATGCTTTTTTTAGTTTCATTCATTTTTTTATTTTTTGTAATTTTCTTTATTTTAGTTTATTTTTTCAATGTGTTTATTTATTTATTTTGGCATTTCTTTTTCATTTATGTGTATTTGGATTTTTATTTTTAAACCTTTTTTATATTCATTTGTATTTTTTACATTACTTTTTATTGTACCTGTGCCAAACGTAACCCCTCTTTAGCTTTATTACCTTCCAAGTATCATATCATAATTATGTCAATTACAACTAAAAATATTTAAAATGAAAACTTACTTTTTGTAAACCACTAATAATATTAAAGCTCCAATCACTATCAATAAAATAACAAAACATCCAATGTATATTGAAGCAGCTGGAAACATTGATGATGCTGAGAAGAAAAAAAAAGATTTTATAATTATGAAATAATTTAATTTTTTTATTCAATATTATTGCTGGTCTATATTAGCATAAGAAACACTCAGAATGTGTCATTGTGTATTGTTGTGTTGGAGCCTTACCTATTTCAATAAGTAGCACCTGGACCAACTCCCCGTGCTGGTTGGAAGCCACGCACTGTATATGTTGACTTTCTTCCATGTTGACCTTTAGGGTCAGTGTGCTATTGGTCACTGAATTAGATGTCTCTGTAAAAATACTGACATTGTTATTCCTGTGGTTTGAAATATTAACGGGCACCCCATTGATTTTCCACTGTAGATCCGAACAAGGAAAGGACTCAAATAGACAATTACATACAAGCTGATTTTGAACTTTCCAACAACTGGAAATTGTTCCATTGGCAATTTTAGGCCCATCTATAAAAAGGTGAAAGTTGAAAAAAAAAATTATGATCACATTAATATTTATATTCTTCTTCCTATTATTATTAATATTATGAATATTATGTCAAATAATGTACAGTCAGATATAAATATGTGGGGCTCTATTTATAAAGCCTTAATGTGACATTCAATCCAACATCCTTTGTGGAGCATCTTCCAGGTCAATGTTTTTTCCATGACAGTGATTGATTCTCCAGTATGTTTAGTGAATGCCAGATTCACTACTTTATAAATAGACACCAATATTGTGTAAAACGTAAAGTTTTGTTTTGGGGGGTTAATAAATAATTTTTATTGCTGGTTGTGCCTCCACTGTGAAGATTTGTTCTGTCTATTAGCCCGAGAGCCATAGTCACTACGAAGGAAATTGGGCAAAATTTTAGCTCCCAGTCAACGGTCTACGAAAATTTTTTTAGGGAATTTAAGGAGATTTTTAGGAGATGTCCCGTAACCTTTTGTTCCATCTCTGGGACAGGAAATGAAGGATCTTTTACTTATCAGTACAGAAACAACAGCTAAAAGGAAGGGTTTTAATATCCCAATATTCTATCCAATGTTAACAAAAAATTTGGCCCGATGCATATATTTAACTAAAAAAAAAAGCAAATGTCAATTACCAATGATGAAATAAGCACTAAAAGTTATAATAAAAAGAAACCTCCATACAACAATGTGGTTCATAGACATGCTTAGTGTCTGACATTTTTGGGAGTGGAGGCTGATGGAGGCCGACAAGAAGAGCCTGGTCATTTGACTTGTCAATGTCAACTCCTTGGTTTTCCATTGTTCATATATATCTTGTTCACGCTATCTCTACTACAATATTTGTGTAGTGGCTCCACTGACCACAAACTGGAGCCAACATTTCATGAATTGGATGGGTCTGATTCGTGAGTAGAGTAGAATAGAGAACAAATAGCGATCTCCCCTCAGCTTTTTAAATCAACCCATTCATGAAAAAAAATTATATTATTTGTTTAATTTTTGATTTGAAATAAAAGAAACATATGAATATAGAAAGTTAATATTAACTTACATGTTATCTTGAAGGCAACTGAAATATTTGATGTTCCGTGAAGGTTTGTGGCATGGCAAGTGTATAATCCTTCATTGGTGAGTGATAAATTGTGGAGAATGAGTTTATCCGTAGTGGACAAAGTTTTTGTTTCATTGGAGGATTTCCACACCATGGAGGATTCTGGTACACTGTCAGCAGAACAGGACAAAGACAGCCCTGACCCCTCTGGAATATATATAGTATTATTGGCATCCATGGCACATTCCTTATTATTATTGGAGTGTTTGATAATGATGAAACATTTGACTTTTGGTGGTCTTGGAGGATCTATAACAGAATTTGAAAAAGCATGAGCATTTTCATGTTACAATAACATGAGCACATAGAAAAGCATATTTTAATGAACTTACATCTTATCTTGATGGTGACCGATGTATTTGAAGTTCCGTGAATGTTTGTGGCTTGGCAAGTGTATAATCCATCATTAGCGAGTGACAACTTGTCAAAAATGAGTTTATGAGCTTTTGTTTCATTGAAATATTTCCACACCAGGGAGGATTCCGGTATACTGTCAGCAGAGCAGGACAGGGATAGCCGGGACCCCTCTAGAGAGTGTATTGTATTATTGGCATCCATGGCACAATCCTTGTTAGATCGCTCATCGGAATTTTCACTAATAATGGAACAATGGATTTCTGGTGGTCCTGGGGGATCTGTAATGATATATTAAGAGAGCATGAAAATAACAGAAAATAGTTCAGAATCTCAAAAAGTTTTCAAAAGTGGTAATCATATCCCTTAAGGTGTAAACAAAGGAATTGTGGAGAACATTTTAAAGGAATAAATAAATGAAAGAAAGAGTAAAGGCTATATATAGCTTATATTTAAAGTAAAACAAAGTACAGTTGACAATTTAAAATACGAAAACCTCTGGAGTGCCAGGTTTTCAAAAATTCCGGATTTTTGAAAGTTATACTTACCTCCACACACAGGCCAGCTTTTCTCTTGCAGCACTTGCGGACATCTGGCACAGTTCCAGAGAACAGGCTGCAGGGACATCCTAATGTGTATTCAGTGTAGCAAGCAAGACCTAACAGCTGTTTCTGCAGAACAGCGCCATCAAAACATAAGTGGCGAAACAGTGTACTACAATCCCTGTATTGAAAATGCGATCTGAAATTTATGCTGGAAAACTGGAAGGAACCAGATTTTGGATTTTTGATTGTCAACTGTATACAATATACAATCATACAGATATTGAGTCCGTTCCCCATTACAACTTCATGGGGCATGGACTAAAAACCAAGACAAAAACAGCTAATAGTATCTTAGCCTGTTAAACATCTTGTGACCACAACGCATTTTGCCTATTTGGCTTCTTCAGGGGTATATTTAAGACACAGTTATTGTAAATTAAAATAAAAAGAAAAAACTCAATATTGATATCTATAGTGACATGCAAAGAAATAGCAAGACATGGGCTAACTTTAGTTTTAGAAATGATAGACTAGGAGATTAATAACACCCCTAAAAAAAAAAAAAAAAAAAAGGTTCGTATGACTCCTTAACATTAAAGCGAGGCTAAAATGCAACCCAGGGTAACCTGGTGGCTTAGGATCTAGCACTCCTCCCTAAAAGCAATAGGTTCAAATCATGGCCAGAATACTATCTGCCAGGTTTTTTTTTCCCAAATCTCAAAATTATATTGGTTGGCCAAATGGCTTCCCTCAAAATATTGGCTTTAGACTATACTAGGGACAATTAAAGCATACATGTGTATTATATACATTGTAATATATAATATAGGCCATTTCAGGACGACAGCAAGACTTACATCCAATTCCTATAGTAATTTCTTGTTTAGTGGTCAATATCCCTTCGAGCTGTACTGTGCATGATAATATTGAGTTGTTCTGTGCCTTATTTGCGGTGAAGGTGATGTTGGAGAAGTGAGTCTTTGTGCCATTTGTATGATTTATAACATAGTTTTCCCCTTCAAGGTCTTTGGTATTTCCTTTCCATATGATTTTGGGGGTTATCCCTCTACAAGTTCCAGGAGATGTGCAGCTTAGTGTCACCTCCTCTCCATCAAGCCAACTCCTCATGGGTGAGATGTCAGGCTTATCTGTTAGGCCTGTAAGGATAAAACAAAGAAAACTCTCAATACTGTAAAAGTCAATACTAACCATTTAAATGCTGATACTAAATGCCGGCCCCATGCATTGTACAGTGATTTTGAAAGTGTCCGTTTATGCAGCCAATCTGAGTAGAGACTGTTTGTACTTTTTTATTGTTTCTGGTTGAACACAAGTGGGCAGTAGAGTGGCTGAATTATTAGCTTCCTTCCTATAGGAAAATTTCACGCTCCATAATTATTATTAATATTATTATTATTATTATTATTAATAAACAGGATTTATATAGCGCCAACATATTAAGCAGTGCTGTACATGAAATAGGGATTGCAAATGACAGACTAATACAGACAGTGATACAGAAGGAGAGGACCCTGCCCCGAAGAGCTTACAATCTAGTAGGTGGGGGAATTTCACACACAATAATAGGATGGGAGATATGTAATGGTAGGAAGTAGTGATGGTTTCAAAAGACAGAAGAAGATGGGTAGGCAAGTTTAAAAAAATGGGTTTTGAGCGCTCTTTTAAATGAGCAAAAAGTAGGATGAAGCCGGATAGGACGAGGAAGACCATTCCAGAGAGTTGGGGCAGCTTTAGAGAAGTCTTGGAGCCGTGCATGTGATGAGGTTATGAGTGAGGAAGTCATTAGTAGGTCATTGGAGGAGCACAGAGTGGCAGGGGGAGTATTTTTTTTACCAAGTCAGAAATGTAAGTGGGACAATAACTGTGTAGGGATTTGAAGGCAAAGCACAGGAGCTTGCCCTTGCATTGTATCATGGATGTAGGGGTTACAAAGAAAGATATTCTGAAGGCAGCGTGAAGTGTACCCAAATGCATTAAGGAAACACATTTCTCTGTAAAGGGTAAAAAGTATTAATGGAGAGTAACAGAAAAAAATGTAAAACTTAAACATAAAAAAATAATACCAATTTGGATGCTGCCTGGATGTACAAGAAGATAGTCAGGGGCAGTATCAGTATCTTAGAAAGCGGCCAGCTAGGGATGAGCGAGCGAGAATATTAGGTTCTATCTTGCAGCAAATCGGGCCTTTCTCGCTTACCGAAAATGTAAGCGAGAACGGCCATCTGATTCGCAAAGAGGTCGAACTCTCGCCAAACAGGGCCATTTCCAGGGCATCATGCAGCCCTGGAAATCCTCTGCGATCCCTGGGTTAATTAACCTTTAGTGCCCCGGGAATCTCACACTCTTCTCAATGAATGCAGCAACACCTTTGCCGGGCATCTTCTCAATTCATTGAGAAGAGTGTGCAATCCTGGGGCACTAGAGGTTAATTAACCTCTAGTGCCCCAGGATAGCACACTCGGGTTAATTAACCTCTAGTGCCCGAGGATCGCATGAACAGGAAGATTTCTAGGGCTGAATGCAGCTCTGGGAATCCTCCTGTTTTAATTTCCTCTTATGATGGTTTCACGAAATTGGTTTGCCGAAATTTTGCGTAACCATTGGAAGTTTGAGGAATTCTTAGTGAGAATGCCAGAAGCATTCTCGCTCATCCCTAATCTTCACCACCGACTTTATGGCAGAATTTTGGGTGCACAGAAGTCTTCTTTGGCTAGTGGATGACTGGCCAGTGATGATGTGGCTCCTGCAACATGCCTTTTACTTTTTACGTTGATTTAATGTACAATTTCACTACAAATAGAGACCCTCAAATAGTGTTTTATCTCTGCACCAGGCACCTGTGCTGCAGCGTGCAGGTATAACTTCATGGAGTATAGGAATCAGTAGGGGAACCAAGACAGCTTGTTAAACTTTAAAGTTGTCCCTGCAGTGGTAACCAGAGGTGTTCTATTAAAAATTAAACTTGTACTCCTATTCCCCTCCTATTGTGTGATACTTCCCCCACCTCCTAGATTGTAAGCTACTCGGCGCAGGGTTCTCTCCTCCTTCTGTGTCACTGTTTGTATCTGTCATTTGCAACCTCTATTTAATGTACAGTGCTGCATAATATATTGTATATAATACTAATATTATTTTTCAAAAATTAAAAAAAAACACAAACAATGTTCATGAAGTGTACATGCATTTTCTTTATCTACCTCCCTCACAAAGAAAAAAAAAATTGAGACAAAGAACTAGGCAGCAGCTTTGCCTATTGTCTTGAAAACTAAAATTGATCTTTTCCAGTTTACTGACTTGTTCTGCACTGTGCCACTATATACAGCCCAAGGCCAGGCTTTACTTTACTTTACTTCTTCTTTTTGTTATAATTGTCCCTCATGATTGGTGATCTGATGACTTGTGGGGTAATATTCAGGAATCAGCAGGATAAACAGAGATTGCACAAATCCAGATAAGGGATGAAGCAGAAGCAGGGAAATTCGTGCACTGCAGGTCTATAGGTACAGCTTCCTCTCCAGCAGGGAGAACAGTGAGCAGCACAGTGGTGACATTCCCAAATCTCAGCCCAAATCTGGTGAGACCAGCAGTCATAGGCACCAGTACCTAGGATGATCTCACACAGCAGCAGTAGAGGCACAGGAACAGTTACATTTCTAAATGTTTCCTCTAACATAGTTTCCTCTTTCCTCTAAAAAGTTTCCACTTTTTAAGTTCAGGTCCGTTCAAGTTCACGCTATGAATTTTTAGAAGCTTACATCCAGAGAATTATTTGGAAAGCCCCATCACTGATATTGTCTAAGGTAAGCAATATCGGAAGGGAAGGATTTAGGAATGTATTATATACCATAACCAATACATAGATTGTTTTGCTACTGTGACAAAATATTATTTTTCTTACCTGTTACTTCTATAAAAGGCATTATTTTTTGGTAGTTGAATCTTATATTATCTTCTACTCTGAAATAATAGCTACCCTGATCTTCATATAATGGATTTTCTATGTACAATGAGCAGTCCCCTCTCTGTACATCTCCAATCAGAAAGAATCGGCCATTGCTGGAAAACCTTCTGTTATTAGAAGCCACCGGTGTATTACGCCATTTGTACCAAATTCCCACAGCATTTCCAGTTAAGGTTTCCGTTGTTGGCACAGTAAAACTACATGGAATGTACACACACAATCCTCTCTGGACAGTTACATGGGAAGAAACATTTATACTGTATCCAGGAAAGGCTTGACTTTCATTACCTACAGATTAAGAAAAAAAATGTGAATTATCAGATTTCTTCGCACAATAATTTACAATCTATAAGAATTAATTTGCATCTTGTGGGGTTAATACATAATCATATCAAAATAACATGAAAGTATTAAAACCTTTTGTAAATATATTGAAACCAGAAATGACTTGTGACACATGATTTACCACATGTATGCCTCCCTAAATGTTTCTTTTTGCATGATTATGCATTATACTTTTTTTATTATTTTTTATTTTACTTTTTATTATTTTCCAATTTCTAACAGAGCCTATTCCCATCAGTTCATCATTATTAAAAAATAATTATAATAATAAATCCAAATTTTTATTTATATTTTTTCCTATTGAAGATTTTGGATCATTTTGGGCCTGGTGACAACATAATCAGAGGAACCTCCGGATTAGGGGACTAAGACAAATAAAAAGTTAGGTCCCATGCCTATCTTACTTACTATATAATGGAGAAAAGGGTTCAGTCTGACATTTCATAGTATCACCCAATGGAGCACCTTACTATGTATATGTTCTACTTTATCTATTGTATGGTTATCTTTTCCTGATGTATCTAGATTGGTTCTTTTCCTCTTTAGATTTTGGGCATTCTTTAACATTGCGGAGTGTCCCTGACGTAATGAGGCCAGCGCTGCTCCCTTAATATTGAGTGCCAGGGTCTTCCAAGAGACAAGGAAAACTCATGGCTAAAAAGCGGACAGCACCGAAGAGGTGAGAATTAAAAGAAGTATGGTCACTTTAGGGTCTGACTCTTTGAAGTTCAATATATAGGGAATACTAATCTGATTTTCATATCAATATCACTTTTACAGAGGCTTGATTTTCATGACATATAAGCATGCACTAAATACTTTTTAGAAATGGAAAGCTTAGCACTACTTTTGCTTTTAAGATTTGTCCTAGATTTGGTTAGATTCTAACAAAATTGATAATCCCCATAAAACTGTTCAAGCTAGAATGACGAATCCCTGTCTTGTGTGTATATAAAGGAGCTAATGATTGTTGTCAAGAATCCTGGCGGTAAGCTTTCACATTGGATGGTGGACAATAGGGGGCTGCTCTTCCACTGATGTCAGAAGGGACCCCTGATGGCCACAAGCCAGAGAAAATGTTCATCATCAAAACAGGGCTACAGCCATTGGTGTACAGTGGTTATAAGCAGCGATGAACATTTTCATTGGTTGAGGGGTTACAAAGTTCGTATCACCCAGGCCCAAAGGCAAATATTTGCCCCTGTTCAGACAAACCTCCCTCAATTCAAGAAAAAGTGTGTTCAAACAACACTAGCAGACACAAAATCTACTCACCTCTTAACAGTTGGAATATAATAAAAATGAGGATGTGGTAATGGCACGGGTGACAAGTACTTCTTTCAAATTTCATATTAGAAAGCTTTAGTCCACAATTCCTAAAATACAATAAAACTGTCAGACATGAGAAATATTAATCCAAGGCACCCTTACGGGGCTTTTTACTAGACCACAACCTAGATGTGCCAAGAAACAAAAGTTGTCACATGCAAACTATTATATTAGCTTCATCAGATTGCATTGGGACAATATAGAAAAACCCAATAAAAAGAAAACATCTGTAAAGTTTGTTGTTAATTGAATAAATGCATTTATCAGATACCAAATGGTCCAATCTAATGATACTACCATTTATATCAACCCCCAAGCAGAAGAAGTGGAACCTTGACCAAAACCTTTTATTATTTTAGATAACATTGGTACATGTTTAGGTACAAACAGCCTTCTTGGATAAAATAGATCTTACCAGTGGAGACACCAATTTTTTACAGAATTTCTAATTCCCATATTTTGCTACGTCTGTGTTCATTGGAGACATTCTGCGTCATTGTAGCTACATAGAAGGGGACATTTCCATCAAATGGGCACAGATGGTAATAATAAGAATCATGATGCTAGGTCACTCAATTGGCAAAACACAAAGAAGAAATCCCATTGACAAGCTGACATACCGATCTCTCATAAAGAATTATGTTTGTTACGTTACCTTATCTGCTATTGATCATCATAACCTTCTCTATTCCAAATTCTTGCCATGCATGTCCATAGAGGTTTTATACAATCAATCCATTTCAGTCCATTCTTCTTTCATGAGCTGCTTTTCTCTATTACTTCTTCTTCGTGTGTGATTGGAATATCTGAGTGATTTCAGGGAGGTTACATGAAACACACAATGAAAAGCAGAAGTTAGACTGGTTTGGAAAGTTTTTACTTCTGTTGAAATGTCCTCACAAGTTAATACAAATTTCACATGGTTCATTACTCAATGTTTATTTAATATTTTCGTAATTATATTGCTATAACTCTTTTTTTATAATTGTAAACAAATATATAAAACATATATATAGTCATGTGATTGTCATGTGTGTTTCAATTTTAAGTGTAACTTTTACATTTCATAATTTTAATTGTAAAGTTAAAAGTAGCAAAATGTACAAGTTTGAGTGAGTTTATAGAAATAGAAAGGTTTCGTACTGATGGTTGGTTTTATTTCTGTTTTCTGTTTGTAAGTGTATACAGCCCTAGGGTTCCTTCAGAGGTTGCTAGGGGTTCCTCGTGCAATGAGCAGGTTGTACCCCCTCAGGTCAGTTTAAGTGACCCCCAATTATCTCTTTGGCTATCTGTAAGGGTGACGTTCTTCCCACTGGCCAACAAGCTAATGTACTGTGAGCTGTGGATATAGTAATTATCGAAGTAAACCCTTAAGACCCAAAGTTATTTAAAGGATTTCCCATATTAAAAAGGTCAACAAAGGGGGGCGCGGCCGGAAGCGGAAGCGGATGGTAGCTTTTGCTTGAGGCTCTGTAGCGTGGCTAAAGCACCGGAATAAATAGCGACTTAAACCTGCTTTTTTTCTTCTCCCTTTTACTACTGAATAATTCAGGGAACATCACATAGCGATGGGTAAGAGGAAAACCGGCTATACACCGCGGAAATTAACGGAATTCTTCACAGCGTCTGATCAGCATGTCCAAGATGGCGCGGGTAGGCGGGCCTCTAGACATAGTAAGAGTGCAAACGGCTTTGGGGATCAGGCCGCAGGAGATGCAACAAAGAGAAAAGAGGGTGATTCGGAGAACACTTCTCGTTCTTCATCCTCACAAGCGAGCCCAGTCAAATCTAGACTGAAATTGACGAATCCGGAGGACGGAGTGAATGGGGTAAGCCCTGCTATATTTCCTATATCAGAAGAAACGGAAATTACTGACCCTATAGGGACCTTCCCTACATCTGATTGCCCGGTTTCGAATACTACTCTTAAGGAGATGTTGATATCTTTCCGTAGTTCCTTGCACCAAGATTTTCTTACATTAATTCACCAACTTAAAAATGATGTGCATAAGATAGGCGATAGAGTGGACCATATTGAACATAAGATGGGAGATTATGCTGAAGCACATAATGAATTGGTGGATTCACTTACTGATACACAAGACACACTGCAACAAGTTCAACTAAAACTTGCCAATATGGAAGATCATTCAATGAGAAATAATATCAAATTTAGAGGCATACCAGAATCTATACTCCCAGCGGAACTAAGCAACTATATTTCTCAACTTATCTCAGTGCTGATACCGGGGGCTGCTCCTTTTGAACTCTTGATAGACAGAGCACATAGACTTCCTAAACCTCCGCACCTTCCTGAAAAAGTATCTAGAGATGTGTTGGCGAGAACCCACTTTTTTCATATCAAAGAACAAATTATGGCTAAATCAAGACAAGATCCTAAACTGCCGGAACCCTATTCTAATATCTCCCTTTTCTCGGATATATCTCAAGCCACAGTATTAGCAAGAAAGAAATTTATGTCGGTCACCCAGACATTAAGAGAAAACCATATTCAATATAGATGGGGTTTTCCAGTCAAACTTATCATTTTTCGAAATTGCTCCACTTTTACAGTAAAGAATCCCCAGCAAGGTTGTGATCTACTGGACAGCTGGGGCATTCACCCATCTGCTCAATCACATACATCTAAACCAAGCCCAAACCTGGGCCGTTTATCACCTGAATGGAAAACAGCTTAGTTTATAACCTCCTTGAAGAAAATTTGCATGATGAAAAGTAATCCGGTGCAAGACACCATGTCTCATGCTTCCCGTTTTTTTTTTGGATGTGCAGTGTGTCACTGCTTTTTGGATCCATAAAGGTCCTTCCTTTTTACTTCTTAGTTCAAGTTCTTTTCTATACAATCGGTTCTGGTTATATTTATGTCTCTATCTGTCACAATGGCGCTGTTATTTGTGTCCTGACTATCGTGGACACGATGAGTACATCTTTACAATACAGCATGCAGCTAAACGTAGAAAAAAAGGTCTCTTGGGAGACAAAAGATTTGGATGATGGGGCTTAACATTCTCTCTATTAATGCTAATGGACTCAATAGCCCCTATAAAAGATGAGCCATCTGGGATGAAGCTAAAAAGCAAGGCTCCAATATTTTATGTATACAGGAAACGTATTTTAAAAGAGACAATATGCCAAATTTTTATCATAAGGATTTTCCACATGTTTTCCACGCTACATCTCCTCAGAAGAAGAAAAAAGGAGTAACAATTGCGATAAAGGCTGATATATCCTTCTCCCTGATTCATAAGGACATTGATATAGAAGGAAGATATATCATTCTGGTGGCTAAAATTAATAATGTCACAAGAACTTTGGTCTCTATATATGCCCCAAATGTTCACTCAGTGAAATTTTTAATTCATGTCCTCAAAAAGGTGAGGAAGATTCGAGAAGGCTCACTTATAATATGTGGGGACTTTAACTGTGTTCCAGATAGTTCATTGGATACTTCAAATAGCAAGAAGTACACAAGACCGACGTTGAATGCCCTGTTGAGAAAAGAAGAGCTTTTCGATGCCTGGCGATGTCTTCACTCAGCAGAAAAGGATTTTACTTTTTTTTCAGCTCCTCACCAATCATACTCGAGAATTGACCTGTTCCTTGTGGATAAATGGACTTTGCAGCAAGTATCATTTTCCTCAATCCATAATATAACATGGTCGGACCATGCACCTGTGCCTATGTGTGTAGCTGCGAACAATGATTCCTCATTTTCATACCTTTGGCGAAATGATGCGTCATTGTTTGCACGGGATTCTACTAGATGTAAAATTCTACAAAATTTAAAAGAGTTCTTTTATTTAAATTAGTCACCAGAGGTTACGCCATCTACCTTGTGGTGTGCCCATAAAGCCTATATGAGAGGAATTCTAATTCAACTCTCAGTAATTGAAAGGAAAAGGAGGGGTCGGCGTATAGATGAAGTGCTTGAGAAAATTAGAGACCTAGAAACAATCCATAAAACTAAATGTAGCACCCAAATATCCCAACAATTGTTCATCTATAGGCAAAACCTGCGTTTGTTACTGATAGAAAGACATGAAAAAATTTTTAGAAGCACTAAAACTACTTACCGTATTTTTAGCCCTATAAGACGCTCCGGAATATAAGACGCACCCAATTTTAAAGGAGGAAAATCTAGAAAAAAAGATTCTGAAAGATTATTCCCCTTCTGATCACTCATGTGCCATTCATACCGGTATTCCCCTTCTGATCACTCATGTGCCATTCAAATTCTCTTTCTGATCACTCTATGCCTTTCAAATTCCCTTTCTGATCACTCTGTGTCATTCAAAATTCCTTTCTGATCACTCTGTCATTCAAATTCCCCTTCTGATCACTCTGTGCTTTTTTTCCACTGTACGGCAGTTAGGACAGGGAACAGGAGGTGGCGCTGTGCCAGCTTCTTTCGCTCTGCTTTACAGACAGGAGAAGACACGTGCTGCTGCCAGAGAGAAGAGGAGACAGACGGTGCTGCAGCCTGAGACACACGCAGGATCGGGTATCGGGTGAGTATATTATTTTAGTTATTTTATCACACCTTTGTCGTATAGGACGCACTAACTTCCCCCCCACAGTTTTGGGGAAGAAAAAGTGCGTCTTATACTGCAAAAAATACGGTACTATGCTCAAGGTAATAGAGCTAGCAAATTACTAGCCTCTAAAATCAATGGTAAACGTACAAAACATTTGTTACCTTTTTTATACCACCATAAATCGAATACTCAACTGTTTAATCCACTAGATATGGCTAATGCGTTTAGAGATTATTATCAAGAGCTATATAATCTTAAGGAAGATAAACAGTTGATCCATCCTACGCAGAGTTCAATAGATGCATTTTTACAATCAGTCAATTTACCTAAGATTTCGGATGAACAAAGAGATATATTGAATAAGCCGATTTCTCCCCTGGAAGTTGAAAAAATTATTAAAGGGCTACCTGGACATAAGTCTCCGGGAATTGATGGCTTTACAGCTGAGTACTACAAAACCTTTAAAGAGCTACTTGTTTCTCGCTTAGTTTTGCTCTTTACCCAAGCTATTTCCGTTGGCTATTTACCTGAGGAAATGCTTAGAGCCATTATAATTACTATTCCAAAAGAGAGGAAAACACCAATTCATCCCCAAAACTTTCCGCCTATTTCATTATTAAATACTGATCTTAAAATCTTTGCCAAATTAATTGCAGTGAGAATTCAAGAATTTCTTCCCTCATTAGTCCATAGTGATCTAATGGGGTTTGTGACAGGTAGACAAGCCTCAGAGGCGACCCGCCGTATGAGTAATCTGCTGACGATTGCGGAAAAATCCGGAAAACCAACAATCTTTCTCACTTTGGACGCTGAGAAAGCTTTTGATAGAGTACAATGGGGCTTCTTACCTGCAGTATTACAAAAATTTGGATTGGAGGGCTCCATTCTGTCTGCAATTATGGCATTATATACGTACCCCTCAGCCCAGGTTTTTCTTTCTAATATGCTGTCTTCTCCTTTCATTATATCCAATGGAACTCGCCAAGGTTGTCCATTATCACCAACACTTTTCACACTAATTATGGAACCATTTGCACAGTCTATTAGAGATAATTGTAATATACATGGAATACGGGTTGGTGACTCTTCACATGTCATAGGATTATTTGCAGATGATGTAATTCTTTCTTTAACAAATCCACAGACCTCACTTTTAGCTGTGTTGCAAACAATTGTAGCATTTTATCGGTGAGCTACTATAAAATCAATGATGCGAAATGTAATGTTTTACCAGTAAACGTCTCTTTTAGTTTACAAAACCAACTATTGAAGCAATTCCCATTTAAATGGGCTACAACTAGTGTTGAATACTTGAGTATTCAACTAACTTCATCACTGTCAACTTTAATTAATGCTAATTTTTAATACCTGATAGAAGTAGTAAGGAAGGATCTAGTTAACCTATCCAAAGTCGAATTATCCTGGTCAGGTCGAATAGCGGCATTTAAAATGGCAGTACTACCTAAAATTCTGTATTTTTTTAGAACTATACCGGTGGTTCTTCCTAATTCAATCATCTTGGCATTGCAAAAGTTGTTAAAGAAATTCATATGGTTCGATAAAAAACCAAGGATACCGCAATCACCACTGTTTAGGGCAAAGAGAGGGGGAGGAATGGGAGTGCCTAATATAATGGATTACTATTTGGCTTCTTTAATGGACCATTTGGAAACTTGTATAAGGCCTGATATAAATAAAAGATGGTTAGATATAGAAAGATGGTATATAGCAACTGGTAACTATCTAGCCTTTCTATTAGCTAATTTACGCTCCCATATAGAGATTAGGCTGTGTTTACCTCCAATAGAGGCTATGATATTCATTTGGAAGAAGCTTAAAAATAAAAAATGTATTAATACACAAGGCACCATAATCCCAGTGCCTTTGCATTATTTTGAACTTCTAATCCCAAACCTCAATATTCAATCCTGGCATAATTTGGGATTTCATTATATGTCGGATTTACCACGGTACCACGGTTGATACTTTTAAAATTTATCAGATAAATCATTTTTTGAGTTCTCTTCCGGAGGAAGAGTTTTTGTTCCCAGAGGTATTTTGGAGTAGAACTCAGAAGATTACCCGTAGCAAAAGTGGCATTTCAGTGTATTACAATTTACTTCAAAGCAAGAGTGGAGTAAATCTCATGCTTTCACTGTCTGGGAGCAAGATCTAATAAGCACATTTACACTCTCTCAATGGAAAACTCTAATCAGTTATAGTTATAAAGCCTCCAAATGTACATCACATTGGGACAATTACCAGAAAATTTTATATAGATGGTACAGAATACCACTTAGATTATCAAAATTTGTACCAAATTACTCTCCCTTATGTTGGAGGAAATGTGGAGAATTGGGTACTAATTTACATATGCTATGGGATTGTAGAAACATTCGCAGTTTTTGGAACTCTATCTTTGCCCTAATTTCAAAAGTTACAGGATTCTTTACTAATCCGAATGCAGCATTAGCATTGTTAAACTTGGGATTGGAGAAATTTCCACTTTGCTTCCGCACCATAGTTACTCATATTCTTACTGCCGCTAGGATCTCTGTAGTTACTAAATGGACTACCTCTTCAGGCCCTAATATCTCTGTTGTTGTGCTGAAATTACACTCAAATTACTATTACGAACGTGCCTTAGCATATAGCAATTTTCAAGCCCATAAAATTCATTCAAATTGGATTATGTGGGAAAATTTTTTGCCTACTAATCCTTAAAACTGTTTAAAATGGTATGAATCTATTTAGCCTGTAATGCTGATAATTCTTAATAACATTGACCATTGTGTTTAGTTATCTTATTTTCTTCTTTCTTTATTGTATTCTCTCTTTCTATTTACTATGATATTGGATATGATATACTGTTAAGTTTGTTCAATGTTTCTTTGTCTCTCTTCTTTTTTATCTTTTGTAATATCTTAAAATTTCAATAAAAAATATTTGGAAAAAAAAAAAAAAAGGTCAACAAAGACCAGTATACAGCCTAACAAATATACTCAAATAATATGAAAAACAAAACCCAGTCTCATCCTAAACTTATCTAAAGTCTCTCAATAATATCCTATTATTGGTATTGTAACCAATTATCCTATTGGTTATTAAAATGGTGAATGTCTCCTAGTTCTCCTGTTGATATTTCTAAAATATGGTTAACTACTTTAAACACAGTATACCTTATGGGGCCAATTTTTCCAAGAAAATAACTATTTCCAACCCGCACAAGTCCTACAATTACCTATTCTTTGTCCTTGGATATTTTAGATGCACAGCCAACTAAACACTTACAGCCTTCTCTTCCAACGGAATGGCTTTGTTCAGCTTGTGTGCTGCAATCTCTGTTTTTTTTTCATTGAGAAAGAAAAAAATATAGATTTCTAAAAATATACAATTTGATTAGGGTTATTAATAGCCTATGTGGTTAAGTTGAGTTCTTTTTCCATTTATCCCAACATTTTTAATTAAAATTTTACAATCTTTTTTGAAAAATGGAAAATCAATTTTCTGGTTAGCTATGCACTACCTAGAGCAAATTGACTGCAAGATTCTATGAGAATGCATCCTAGCCCATTTCAGGAGTTTATTCTCATGAAATTTTTACCAAGAGGAGGAAAAATGAGACATAGTGACATCACCTCATCTTTTTTAAGCTATCTTTTTATGTTGGCTGCCAGGGAGCTAGTAGGAAGACAGATTTTTTAAAGTTTCCATGTCCTCCACCTGGCAACGTTCAAGCTCCAAGAAGGACCATCCCACTCTGCAATTAGTAAAGAAGACTTGAGAACTGGAACACAATGGTTTGCTGGATCACCCAGGTTCTCCAATGATCTCCAGTCTATCTTCACCATTCTTGGAGAGATTTGATAAATCGGGACCATACCTTTTATTAGTGAGTGATATAAGCAATCCTTATACATCTGTTTTAAAGTATATAGCCGTTAGTGTTTTATTCCTGAGGATATTACATAGTTAGTCGTGTTAAAAAAAGACATAAGTCCATCAAGTTCAACCACTTGAGAAATAAACATATCCCAGATAAAGCCCTATTGACATTGTTAATCAAGAGGAAGGGAAAAAAACCCTGGCTCAGTTTGCTCCAACAGGGTAAAAACATTTCTTCCAAATTTCATTAGGCAAATGCATGTTCCCTAGATTAGTGGTCACCAACCTTTTTGGATCCACAGACCACTAAAATTATGGCCTCTGGACTGCACATGCCCGAGGAGCCGGATGTCACTCAAAAGGGGAAGAAACTTTCCCCATAGTGAGGTCATGATGCCAGAACCCGGCCACTTCTGTGATGGGAGATTAGGCGGGTTGTGTCCAGAGACACAACCTGCTCACTTCTCTGAGCCTGCGATACATATAGAGGACATGGTCCACAGCTCTAGACATGATCCATGGCGTCCTTCTCCAGACTCCACTCGGGGGCGCACCGGCCAGAGCTGTAGACCACCAAAATTTTCTCACGGACAGACCACCGGTTGGCCACCGCTGCCCTAGATCAACAGTCTCAGTTATCTTTACTTTAAACCTTTAATACGCAGTTATATTTCATGCTTCCAGAGAAGCATCCAGCTTTTAAAGCAATTTGTAGTACATGCTGAAACTACTTCATTCAAAATGTATTTAAAGCCAAATCAAATTCATCTCAGATGTGTTTTAAATGTTACTTAAACTGATTCCAAAGCCACTATGCGTTTGACTAGTCCATAGGTGTAAAGGTGTGACCACATATAATCTTCTAACTGCCATGGTGTAAAAAGAGGAACTTCCTTTACAGGAAATGTGCATAGCCGGATGGAGCTACAGGAAATTTGTATTTCCTATCTAAAACAGCTTTTTCATAATGGTACGCAAAAAACCTTACATCACATTTCCAGAAAAATATTCAGACAGTAAAAGAGAAAGGACACATAACTACACATCATAAACATTAAAAACCCAAATTCTAGTAGGACCTGATTTTAACACAGGCATAGCTAACCTTGGCACAATAGGGACTAGAATCCATAGTTCGTCTTCATCCACATGCTAATTGGATCAATGAACAAAACCTTAAGTCTTTATTACGTACTAAAAACAAATCTTTACTAGTCATATACGCTTCCCTATACAATACAGACATAATATGACCGTGAGAGGGGCAAGAAGTATTTAATAGGGTACAATAACCCTTTAAATTATGAATATTGTGGTAAAGTCCATATTAGATACAGAACAACTGAAATCTATTAAAGGAAAGGGAATGATTAGTTAAGTAGAATAGGCTAAGTGGCCAACTTTCTTGCATAATTATGGTTTACGGTTTGATTCACATCCAGTACACTACCTACGTGAAGCTTGTATGTTCTCCCTTTGGGTTTTTTATTTTATTTCCACTTACTTAAAATATATTTTTAGGTTAGTTGGTGACCTCAAAATTGTCCTTAGACTACAATATGGACAATTAAAGCAGACTTATCATTACATGTTCTACTTATTCTAAATTATATTATAATAATGAAGAGTATTTAACACTTTTATATAATGTAAAAAGTCTATTTTTTAAATCTTTTTTCCATTTTAGGAGACGACCCTTCTCCTTTTGGCTTCTCCACAGTGGCAGTAAAGAATAAATGGGAAGCCTGCAGACTTCGGGGTGCTCCTTTTGCACATGCTTGGTCCCGGGCATGAGTAGAACTTTTTCTACTTTAAAAAAAGTACTGATCTCATGCATGCATGATGAGATTGGCAGCTTTTCTGAACATTTCCTGAAGCACATATCCTTTTCTTGCACCTGCCTAATGTAAGAATAGTAACGTCAGTAGAAGAACAAGGAAAAGGGTGTCCATGCCTTTTGTCCAGCCCATGCCTTAAACGAAGATGGGAGACAGAATGGTGCATGATTGACTCAATTAGGATAACGGAAGGATCGATGGCTTTACACCTGTAAAGTTGAGCATTATTTTTTTTTTCATGATAGTTCCACTTAAACTTTGTCTATAGTGGGGCCATTGTCGGAGATTGTGGGCTCTTCTGAAGCACATTGTGGGACACTTTGTGACATGGTTTGTTATTCTGCTGCAAGTAGCCATTAGAAGATGGGTTCACTGTGGTCATAAAGAGATGGTCAGTTGTAGGCTGTAGCATTTTACTTGATACCTAATTGGTACTAAGGGCATTGAAGAGTGCCAAAAAATGATCCTCCACGCAATACCACCCCCACTACCAGCCTGAACTATGGCAGAAAGGATTTATGCTATAATGTTGTTGGTGCCAATATCTGAACTACCATCTAAGTGTTGCAGAATAAATATTACAGCACCAACTATGGTTGTCACTTTAGGAACCTTTCCTCTTTTATAAGGTATGTTTGCTGTAGGAACTGGATTCCTATCATGGACATTTCAAAATAAATACAGACACATCAGACCAGAGAGTTTTATAGTGGTTGTGAGAATTGTAACTTTAGATGCCTGTTTTTTGGCTGACATGCACCCAGAGTGGTCTCCTGCTGCTGTAGCCATGGAACTATTGTAATACATTGTGGTTACCATATATCTTGGAAGAAAGCTTTTTCCAGTTAAGTTCCAACAATATTTTGCTTAGCGTTTGCTATGCTATTGATTATGTTAGCAAAGGTATGTCTGACATTTATCATGTAGCTAAATTTTCATTTTTAACAATATGTTGGAGAGCCGAAATCTTTTGGGGTTGATGAACGCAGCATGTAGGAGATGATCTGATTCTCCTCTCTACTAGAAGGTACTTGCCTTAAGTTTCATTAGTTAGGGTTGCAGTTTGTCGGTCCTTGTTATTACCAGTACTGCTTGTAAACTACAAAAAGTACAAAAATAAGTATGAAAGAGGGGATGGGAAGTTGGTGAACATTGGCTTGTATCAAGAAAAAATGAAGGATGAGCTTATGAGCTTATTCCAGCAAATTCAATTGACCCTTCGGCAAGCTTGGTCATTACAGGGAGGCTAGATGGTAAATTTGGGTAATACAATAATGGCCAATAATAATATAATATTGGCCCTCATATTAACCATGACTTAGATATCCACAGCATTGACATCAAAGAGAGACAGAGGACAGGCCAAGCTTCATTTTTTCTACACTTTCCAGGTGTGTTTATCTTATTTGGCAACAATGTCAAGTAAACAGATAGGGTTCCACTTTATAAGCTATACAAATTATTAACATTAAACATTTTTAATAATATGATTATTTATACATATAATAAAGAAAAAAAATCAAAAAAACAAGTAAATATTTTTTTATATAAGGAAGATATAGTAGAGCCAGCATTATATGGTCAATATTAAGGAATCTGTTTTACCTTCAATAACCAGAACATGACAACACAATAAATAAAATCATATTGCAACAGACAATAGAAATCCAAAATATTCTTAAACATTTTTAAACAAATTTTTTTTATAAAGTTATGCTTGTAATGTTAAAGGTATAATATGTAAATCCAGTTGCTAAATCCATGCCAATAGTTTTATGTCTTAAGGTTATTAAAATATTTCTTTGCTATTTTTATTATGTAGCTTTCAATAAATACCACTTGCTGAACCGGCCAGGATAATTCCAGTTCAGGCACTTCCTGTTATAGGGTGACAATGTTCTGTTCCTCTTTCCCAATTATGCTTTTTTCTCATCAATCCATTACCTTGTCTTCCTATGTAAACTATATGTAGCTGCTATAACACATACTGAGCAGGGATGATCTATGGTGGTTACCATTTGAAAGCCCACCCTAAGAAATGCCATATATGCTTTGCTAGATTGTGCATATTAACATAAATTGGCTGCAAATGGACTTCTCAAGATCTTATAGTGATCAAGAACTAGAATGTCGGAAGATCCAACATTTTGTATTGGAAAAATAGTTGTCAGGAAACCTGCAGCTCCTGGTGGATCCTGTAGGTGGCACTGCAGTTTAGCACGCCTTGCATGTACTTTCACTGAACAACTAGCAGGTTGCTACAGACGGGTAACTTGCAGATCCCTATGTCACCTGCTGGTAGCACTGTGGTTTAGCACTCCTTGCACGTCCTTCCGCTGGCAGCCAGGAGGTGAATCTGCAGCAAGCCACCTGCTGGTTGCCAGTGGAAGCCCATGTAAGGCAGGCTAAACCGCAGTGCCAACATTAGGCGACCTTGGGTGCTGCAGGTTTCCTGACAATAGTGATGCAATGCCTTTCTTGAAACAAGTGCTCCTCCAAGGTTTGTTAAGTGCTACTCACATAACCAAAAGACTGGACCAATAATTTCTCCAGGGAAGGAAAGTGTTTGAGCTTTTCTATTAGTTCTTATTCATCCAAGAAAAATGGATGACACAGCTGTATAGGTAAGTGTCCATTTCAACAGTTCAGCATAAACACTCAAACTTTTGCTCTTCCTTTGCTTTTTGCTTCATCCAGTGGATAGCTGCCCCATAATTGGAAATCCATAACCTTGTCAATGTCCTTTACATTAGCTTCTGTATGTGAAAATATCCCCCTTATTGGGGCTTAATACTTGCATACTCCGTCTCTGGCTCTGTTTCCCTCACTGCGTCTGAAGGTCTCGGTTTTATAAAGTTAATACTGGCATATTCTACTTCTTTGCAGTTCACGTATATGGCCCCGTCGTCTTGCAGTGAATTTTTTTGTGGGATCTCCTGAGATCCACCACCCTAAGATAAATAAAAAGAATTATTATTCAAGTTTAAAGGAAATTTATTTGGTTTTTCAAGTAGAGGTTGAGCTGTGCTGGGCAATTATTATTGCTTTTTGGAAGAGGAAGGTAAGCATTAAGCTATTGGGTTACACTAGGAAGAGATTAAGGGACTGTTGTTTGTGTTTAGGATATTGTCCACCCTTTAAAAAGACCATCAATCAACTCAGTTTGCTTCTGTTTTCTGTCTTGGAGAGGGGAAGACAAGAGAGGTATGCCCCATTGTGCTCTTCATCATAGGAAAAGAAGTATATAGCCTATACTATATAGTATATAGTATAAAGAAGTATAGAGAAGTGTGTTCTTCATAGGAAAGCACAGTGGCCATTCCCATCTGCCAGGGTGAACAATGTCAGGATACTGCTGTACTCGTATTAGATTTTCTCCCGAAATGAGTAGGGCCATTTGTCTTAGACAACAATCATCTGTCATGTATGTAACTTTAGGTTAGTATGCTTAAAGTCTACAGAAAACCTTTTACTTACATTACACAATATGTTTGAGTTAGTGTATATGACATCATCGTCAGAGTTAGAAGTCAACTGATTCTTGTCTTTATTTTCTTGTTTCAACTTCCTCCTGAAAACACAAAGAACCTGATCTGGTTACTTTCCAGGAACAGAAACGCCTATATAGAGTTTTTCCTATAAACTTTTGTTGTGTATGAAAAGTGCTGAATGATGTCGAAGGACCCTTACCTGTACTGTTGTGCTCTGTTTGGGGGGACTGTCCCTTTGTTTCTCATTAGGACCTAAATCTGCTTGTCCTTCTTTTGTACCTAAATTCTTTAGTCCCACGTTTGAGCCTAAATCCCCTTCTCCTCCTTTTTGACCTAGGTTCCTTTGTCCTTCATTTGTACCTAAATCTGCCTGTCCTTATTTTGACCCTAATCTCTTTGACCCTCTTTTGGACCTAAGTCCCCTTATGCTTCTTTTGGAACTAAGCCCCTTTGTCCTTCTTTTGAACCTTAAATACCCATGTCCTTCATTTGGACCTAGATCCAATTATTCCTTTTTTTACTTAAATCCCCTTTATCATTTTTTTGGACCCAAGTCCCTTTGTCACTCTTTTGGACCCAAGTCCCTTTGCCCCATTGGGACCCAAATTCCCCTGTCCTTCTTTTGGACCTAAATCTCCTTGTACCAATGAACTACCAAACCTGTTCTGCTACTTTACTGTACTCTAAGAGCTGTTCATTACATATTTAGGAAAGTCAAAAAAGTGGGAGGCGTTCTTACCTTCGGCAGAACTGTAGTATGATAAACGCAATCCCCAATATCACTGTAACAGCTAGAACGACAGTTACGGCAACTATCATCCACAAAGAGGACTTTGCTGGAAAAACACAAAAAATAATGGTAATTAAGAAAGGTGCTTCTCTTGAGTAAGGGAAACCCCAGTGGGATGTCACAATTTGCAGATTATTATGAAACAAATGTCCAACTTAGGTTGGCAGCACTGCTTGAACCCTCACAATGGTAGAGACCTACATGTCTGGGTGAATGTCCTAGTGACACTTGAAAAACGAAATTCTTAAAGCCAGTTTCCAGCCTAGTTTATTAAAAACAAAAAATGTATCCACGTATTTAGTTATATATATAATCATATATACATTTTAAATACAAGAATTGTAAGTACTGTACATATTCAAGTATAAACTGAGGTATTTTTTTAACCTGAAAAAGCTATTGGAAAAAGAATCTTGGTTTATATACTTAGATCACACCACTATGTGGTGTTGTTTCCCCATGTAAAGTTTATAACATACTCTTGCCATCTGTGACATTATTAAAGTTTGTTACACACTTTATATGGGACCACAGTGCAACCTGCTGGTGGCCAACAAAAGTGCACAAAAGATCAAATAAAGTCAAGTGATCTATTATAGCAATTAGCAAGCAACGTACAAAATACTTTACCCTTTAAAAGATGTACAAACTGAAACCATTAAAAAAAAAAATAACAGCAAACCCATGTATGTAATTATACACATTAATTTTATTAATATTTCTGTTAATCACTGTTTCAAAATTTTTCGTGACAGGTGCATTTTGTGCTCTGGGTTTATAGTTGAGTCAATATAGTTTAACTATTTTTTGGAGTAAAAGTAGGTACCTCGATTTATTTTAGGATTGGTTTAAATTTGAGTATTTACAGTACATGTATTCCACCTGAAATTTCCCTCCTAAAGAATACTCTACAACAGTATTCAGCTTAAGCCTGAGAAGCAACACAAATAACTAGTGAATCCAGCTATTTGAGCTAATGAGAAATTCTAATAAGAGAAGATAAATTCATCAGCCTGCTGCTTCTCCTTTCACTGATCTATAACAGGTAAAGGATAAGGCAAGACCCAGGTATAATATTTTAAGTCACTATAGCAAAATTAGAACTTCAGCTAAAAGAAAATGTAAACAGTTCCGCAAGCTGTCCAAAATGGAAGGTGGGTACTTACGCTCCTTACTGAGCAAAGATAGAGTAAAATGATTGTGCTGATTAGAACTTATACATTGTATCGAATGGACCTCATTGTGGTTTAATAGAAGATCCATCATGCTTGTGGTCTCTTCATCAAATCTAGAAGTGGAAATTAAGATGTCTTTATCAGAGATGGCGTAGGATTTCTCATCGATCTTCCACTGGATGTTGACATCTGGAAAAGATTGGATGATGCAAGTACATTTGATAACTCTTTCCTCTGTCGCGCAGGTGGAATCCTTCCCTGAAACAGCTCTGGGTCCATCTGCACAAAAAATAGAGGTGTAGGGAGAAGGGGGTTAGGAAAAATTTAGGCATGTTGGCTTTGATATATATAAGTACTATAACAATGTAATACCAGCAGATTTTTTTATTTAACTTACAGATCACCTTGATGGTAACTGAGGCATTTGACCTTCCATATGTATTGTTGGCCTGACATGTATATAGCCCATCATTGCTGTGTAGGATATTGGAAAAGTGAAGCTCTTCATCTAAAGATATTGTATTAGGGTTCCCGGGTTTTAACCACGCCAGTGACGCTGCCGGGGAACTTTCCGCAGAACATCGGAGAGAAAGGGAGGATCCTTCATTGATATAAATTGTTTTATTGCCTTCAATGATGCAGTCTGGATGGTGAAAGAATGGGAGATTATATATTCTCTGAAGTATATGACTCCATATAGTATTTATGTATTTTAACATTATTAGTATCCGTACCTTTTGGCATGGAACAATTGATCTGCGGTGTTCGAGGAACATCTGCATGGAAACAGAAGACATTTGTTTTTAAACTCTTGAAGAAAAATACCAACCTAACAGCCCAAAAAACAGCTGATAATATTATTTGTACTTTCAGTGTCTAGAATTGTATTTTAATGGTAGCATTAGACAAATAAAATAACAGCGCTAACTGATTCTGAATGACTTCCCCTTCCCCTCTATATATATAATTCAATATATAGATGTATATATAATACAATATATAGATGTATAAATGGACAGTCTATTACTGTGAAAATATGTGCACAGGTCATGTTTGAGGAGCAAAAGGATTTATGAATAGGTGTGAGACTGGAGACAGGTAGGTGTTACCCAGAACAAGGAGAGAATCATCCAATCAGTCGGTACTCCCTCTTGGGGATATGGATTTCCTGTAGAGACTTGTCCTTCCTGCAGAAGCACAGATATCCAAGGAGTGCATGTCCAGGTCTGCCTGGCCCTATGGATAGTGCTTTGACCCGACTGAACTTCGATGGAAAATGCATGGGTCACCAATCTTTCACAGAGAGAAATAGTGCTTAACTAGGCAGAGAATGGGGATGAGGGTGCTTTTGTTGATGAATACATGTACAGAAGTTCTAAATCACTTTGTCCTGAATAGACTGAGTTCCTGCAAAACATTCTATTTTAAGTTAAATCAGACCACTGGACAGGAAAAGGGGGCTAAGGACAATCAGAGCAAGAAGAATAATGGGCACGCAACATGTGTGGTGATGTTTTTCCTATGTAAGGTGTATAACAAACTCTTGCCATCTGTGACATTATAAGAGTTTGTTACACACTTTACATGGGGAAACAGTGCCATCTATTGGAGGCCGACAATAATACATAAAAGATCTATAAGGATCAATTGATTTATATTCCTATTGGTTTATATTTGAATATACCACCAATTTATTGATATTCCACCTGAAGTTGGCCCCCTGAAGACTTATATACATAAGGGCTCAGCCTTATTATTTCAGCTATTTGAGCTAAAAGGGGCGATTCTAATAGGAGGAGATAAGTTAATCAGTCTGCTGCTTCTCCTTTTACTGTTCAAAAACAGGCTGATAAAACTGAATTGCTCCTTTGATGGCCGCAAATCTGTAAAATCTTAAACACTAACAATAAAGTTTAATGAAGATTTAGTGGAAAAAAAATCTGTATTTCACTTTTACAGGAAATAAAATATACTTACAATGCACAGTGACCTCAATACTCTTGTTAGTAGTTGAAAGGCTATTCGTTGCTGAACAGCGATATATCCCAGCATCACTTAGGTTAGCATTCTTCACATTGTAGATCAATGTCTGCCTGCTTGATGTGTTCTGTAATGCAATCTCTCCTTTATACCAAGTAATATTGGATTGGGGGTTACTGTCCACCGTACACTTAATAATCTCTGACTTCCCTTCCATGACAATAATTGGGATGTTCTCATTATGGATGGTATCTACCGAAACATTACAAACATTGAAAGTTGTGTGTTTATAATATTTTATAGCAGTATAAAACAGTGCAGTGCAGTGCAAATTGGCTTATATTTCACCCATTCATACCATGATATTTGATGTATCCATCTGCTCTCCAATATTTAGTATTAGGCTACACACAGAGCCTGCTTTATTAAAGTTTTCAGGGCTGAAGAGACTACACTTTTGTAAGTGAAGCTAGGTGATCCAGCAAACCTGGAATGGATCTGGTCTAGAATTTAAAACCTTTGCTACTAAATAGCTAATGACTTTTAGTAAATCCATTCCAGGTTTGCTGGATCACTCTCCAGAGAGATTTATTAAATGAGGCCCACGGTGTCCCATCACATTCATAAAAACTTTGGCTGTGGTAACAATCCAATGAACCCCCACCGGAGCACCATGATTGGTGGGGAGTAGATTGTTTGACTTTGTCAGGTAAGTAGCAGTGTTACCACACCACTGATTTTTTAATAAGCCTCTGTGTAGACTATTAGGTCCTTATTTATTAAAGTTCTCCAAGGCTGGAGAAAATACACTTTCATCAGTGAAGCTGGGTGATCCAGCAAATCTGGAATGGATCTGGTCCAGGATTGAAAACATTTGCTAACAACAGCTTGGCTTTTAGGAAATCCATTACAGGTTTGATGGATTACCCAGCTTCACTGGTGAAAGTGTATTCTCTCCAGAGAACTTTATTAAATCAGGACCTTAACATACATTTAATAATGCAACATGCTTTCATTCCCTAAGGCATTGTTTTTCAACCAGGAATCAATGGAACCCTCGAGTTTTCTCCATAGGTTTCTAGGGGTTTCTTTGAACAATGGCCAATTTCTGCCTCCCAGGCTAGTTTAAGTGGCACCAATATTCAATTTGGCTATTTGAAAGAGTGACATTCTTGCTAATGACCACCATGCTAATATATTGTGGGCTGAAGATGTAGTAATTATGGCAGGAGTTCCCTGAAGACCTGAGAGTAATTTCAAGGGTTCCTCTATGTTTAAAAGGTTGAAAAAAATCTTTCTTAAGCTATTTCTCAATAAGGCAACAAAAGTTGGTTCTGATTCTGGTATTTCTGTTTTCCACTTTTATTAACCTGCTTGCTGAAAAACAAAACATGTTCTGACTTTGATCAACCTGCTAGTTTAAAATTATCAAAAAGATTTCTAAAAGTGGTGTATTACAAAAGTGAAGGACAAATTTTGCTCTCCACGCTTTCAAAAAAGGGCCCCAATGACTATGGTTTAGACATCAGATAGTAAGTTGTACTGAGGGACATGTAATGACAAAACTTTGGGTTCTGTATAATGCAACTTTATGTTGGTGATATGTAAATACATGATGATATTATTAATAAATAAGAAAAGAAGAGAGATATAATAGAAGTGAGAAATGAGTGAGATGCAGGGTACAACATATCAGATCTGGCAAATGAGGAAGAGAAGAGATAAAGAGAGATAAGAGAGACTGAGGTTAGAAAGAGTCATACATATAATAGAGAAACATGCAGAGCTAGAGATAATTAGGGAGATAGCATTGTAAAGTTTCCATTATTGCTGGAACAGTATATTATTTATATTTACTAAATGGGATAGTATAAGGGGGTTAAAGAATTTTAGAACAGTTCTTTTTGAATAAATGTAGTTAGCCACGTGGTAGAAAAAGAGAGTTGACCTGGTGACCCCACGGGCTTTTACCCTAGGGGTCTATGGCAATCCACTTTCTGAATACTGTTTGGTGCTCAGAGAACATTAATACAAGGCAGGAGTTGTGTGGTTGGAAGTTGAGGAAAAACATGGCCAGGAATTGTCATTCATTTGATGTAGCAGTACCATACATGTGATGCCAAATTTGGACGGTAATTGGCATCATCTACTATCATCCTTGCCTAGAAAAGGGATTAAAGGACCTGGATAAGACTGTAAATAATTTTGTTGCTGCCGAATTCCAGCTCTATACTTGGAATCCAGGGTCAGAGTGTCCTGGAAAGAAATGAGTGGGCCAGGCGCTCCTCCCTTTTTCCATGGCCAGAATTCGAGATTCGAGGCTCTGGAGCACTTGGCCATTGATGAAATAGGGGCTGGGGGGAAGTTGCAGCCTGGGGCCAGGTGAAGAGGTTGTGCATGCTGAAGTGTAAAAAAAGTGAGTGTTTTTGAAGCTAATCTCCCACAACCAGTAACCAAAACTCTAGTTACTCCATGCTGAATGAAAGTTGTAAAGCATAAGCACTAACCCAGTAAGTTAATTCTGTTTAGAGTCCCGAAGTCATAGTAGTTCTCTGGTTTAATAGCACATTCTCCTGAAAAGGAGAGTTACGGACATGGCTTATAATTCGAGAGCTCTGCTTGGTTCCTTAAGTTCAATTGGATGGCAATTTTACTTGCAGAAATGGAGAAAGAGGAAGAGAGGAGCTCTGAAACAGAAAGAGGAGGAGCCGTGGAAAGACAGAGATAGAAATGCTGAGAGTTAGAGGAAGATACGTGTGGTATGGATAAAAGTTATGATAAGATGGAAGATAAGAACAGAGATAAGAAAAGATGTAAAGGGAGGTTTTAATGGCAGAAACCAAATGCAGAATATATTTGATTTGCCACATAACTTACCATTGACTATGAAGCACACAGTAGGACAATCTGAAAAAGGTAAAATTATATTGTAAATATGGTTTAATAGGTAAAATAAGATAAATAAAATGTAATAAATAAACAAGTACCCATGACGGTTTTTAGTAGCAGCCAACAGCTTTTGGAAAAAGACAAGAACCTTTTTTTGTTCTTATTGGTTTGAAGTCCAAGTAGGCTATTGGGGTTTCTTTAATAAAAACATGGAAGCCCTCTCCTTTAGAAGACTCACCAAGCCCCTTAGCCATTGTTGATTTTTTTGGGTCAAATACCAAGAACATGTATGCAATTAGGATCTGTGATTTACCTTTCTATAAAGACCGGCAGGGAAGATCGAGGAATTTTATAACCACTGGGCAGATAGGGTTTTCAAGAGTTCGGCAATGACAGTTCCTATAATAGCTTTGTGTATCTAGCCTTTACCAATAATACTAAAACAATTTATTCATAATATTATAAAAATGGATTTCCCTTCATCTACCAGTCAGCTGAAGATCTTCTCTGATACTCTGAAATTCTCTGAAGTTCACCAATTTGCTGATACAAATGCCCAATGGTGGTTCCAAGGATTACCTATTTCCAAAAAATGTATTCTGCATATATCTCATAATTTTAGATATATCCTATATAGAGTTGACAATATATTTTAAACTGAAGGAAGATATATATATATTTTTTCTTCAAAACTGAAGAAATCTGATTTGGCTGTCTATTGTGTTCTTCTAGTTTATGAACACTATAGGATCAATTTTTAGTGCAAGGATAAGTCATGTGACTAGTTTTGGATTTTACTCCCTTTTTGGTAACTTTTTTGAAACAAACATATGCTTATCATTGTGTTTATCATTTATAAATTGAGCCTTATCATCTACTTGATGGAAAGACTTACATGTTTATTTGACTTACATTCAACATTTAAAGTGATCTTCGCCACGGTTTCTGCCGAACTCGCTTTGAACCTCACTAAACAAAATAGGGGTGACTGGTTGTCTTCCTTGGATGGAGTGAATGTGATATTTGAGTAGTATGTCTTTTTCCCATCTGGATGGGTAATGTGATAGGTGACAGTCTTCTTGTCAACTTTTCCATTCCATATTATTGTAGGTTCCGACCCATTGCATCTTCCAGGACTTTGGCATATTAGTGTCACCTCCTCATTTGCCCGTAAGTTCTTCACTGGAGTGATCTCTGGTTTATCTGTCAGTTCTAAAAAGATAGCTTTAGATCACATAACTGGTACTCGAGGTCTAATGTGAATATTACCTAAGCAGGTCCTTGAATAAGGCTTATTGGCTGCCAAAGTGATTTGCCCCTTCCCACCTAATTCTCTCTGAATAGTTCCAATATGATATCACTCAGCACATTCCCAGTAGGTAGAAGCCAGTGGGCATCTCTGCCTATACTAAACCTTCCATTGATAACTATTTAAAAGGGGCATAATGATAACTGAACATCAGTCATTTAACATGACCTTTTTGGGCACAAATATCTTTGACATTGCCTATTTGTTGGCCCCACACATCAATGACCACTAACATTTTTTAAGCCACTCACCACTGACCAGAACTATTTAGGGAGGACGCATAAATGGATGCCAACAATGAAACACTTAGTCCTGACTTGTGCAAGCTGTTCTGAATATTACATAGTTGTAATCCTCAGTGTTACGACTGCATGGCATAAACCAGGTAGTTTATTTTATAACTATGCTATATGCTATATATTTATGCTAACACTGTCTTCACTGGTTTGCTGTTTATACTATGCTATACATTACATAGCATAGCATTGGTCATTCTGAAGATTATGATGTACGTTACATAGTCCTGACCGATTTATTCTACAGGTTTTCTTGTGCACTTTATACCCCTGATCATTGCCCTTTTTATGCATCTTGGCTGCAACATTATATATGGTATGTTGTCAAATACATAGCTAAAAAGTATTTTGTCTTAAAAGTTGCTGGTTGACCAACTGCTTTAATTATATTCTTTTTTTAAGTATATGTAAATATACTTCTTAATTGAAGGCTACCCTTCCCTCTACTGAGTGTTTCTCAACTAGGGTTCCATGGAAGGTTTCTCCAGAGGTTTCTTGGGGTTCCTTAAGCAATGAGCAATTTGTGCCTCTCAGGTCAGTTTAAGCAACACCAATGATCCTTTTGACTAACATTAAGGGTGATATTCTTCCTATTGGCAATCACACTAATATACTGTGAGCTGTGGATAAAGTAATCAAATCTGGGGTCACCTAAAGACCTGAAGGTTTTTTCCAAGGGTCGCCCCATGTTGAGATGCTGCTCTACTGTATAAAATAGCAAACAGAAAATGGATGTATTTCACAATTCTATCTTGTTTCTGTTGTCTAAATACAAAAGATTTAGAGTGCATTGTCACCCTAGGACAGGAAGTTGGCTGAAGCACTAGGTGAAAATAAAGGGAAGGGGATCTGAAAATGAATGCAGCCACTAAGCCTTAGGATTGGAAACTGGAAAAGGTTTTACTGTATTTTTTGGTTTAGAGAGGCTTTAAAATAGGTTCAGACACTGTGGTAGTTCTATGTCTATGCATATGAAAAAGAGGAACCTTTTTTTAAAGCAAACCTTTGATACGTATCTGTGAGATTGTGAAATGTGGCACTGTAATTAAAGAATAATTTGTGAGCACTAATGATTGCAGCATATGTGTTACATATGTGCTTAAATCTAATTTCCTGTCTTAATAGAAGCACCAGAAAATCTGTCCAGATTGTGCACCTATTCCAGGACAATCAGGTTTTGGACAGAGGGGCAACTGGTTTGCATGATGCACAAACAAAGAAGTGGAGGCCTTTGGCAACCTCTATCTTCTACCTCCAATTCTATTGTAATATCTCTACCCTAGCGTTTAGGCAACAATTCACATGTAATTGGATAGTTGAACATTTATGCAGACTTCCTAACATAAAGAATGAGATTCTGTTAATAGAACAGGATAGTTCAAACAATCTTACACCTCCTGATCTAGAACAATCAACATTTACAGTGTCAACCTCCAAAGTAATTGGATAAAGGTATGTGCAATGAGTAGATATAGTCTGGAACAAGTCCAGGTAAATGTCACCAACCACTACCAGATACACAATAATCTGGATAATTGAAAATCCTAACAAAAATAAAATATGTCTCCTAGCTCCCTGTTGTCTGATGTCTTTCCAGGGAAGCTTCAATGGCTCTTAACATTGCACTTGCTATGACATTGCTATTAAAAACGCACAGGTGTGGAAGATTCTCACCAGAGAATATTTGGCAAATATTACATTCACTTTTTTATAAAAAAAAACCCTTATGAATTATAAGGTAGTCGTATAGCTGCCCATTTATTGCCTCTATTTATCCATTAACTGAATAAGCCATAAATTAGGTTTTTTTGGTTATTTTATATTACGACTTACAAGCCCCTAAATATAGAAACTTTTTACTTCCTAAGGTAACAACGCCTCCTGTGAATAGTCCAGTGGAAGGATTCAACCTTAGCAAAGAAAGTAAGAACTACATCGTCTTTCCACATGTTCGTAGCATAATAGGTAGGTAGCCTGTAGGGCTTGGTTTAGGTAAACAGGAACAGAACACTGCTATGTTCCTGGCAGGGTCAGCAGATATCATTTTGGGGAAAATGTATGGATATTTTATAATAAATGATGGTGTTTAACTTACCAGTAACATTTAATGTGACCATATAATATATAAAGTTGTAGCTACGTGAACCATCCTGAAGCCGAAAAAGGAATGCCTTCTCTCCATCACTGTCGAGTACCTCATTTATAGCCATAGAACAGTCCATTCTTGATGCGTGTCCCGTAAAAACAATTCGTTCTCGATTAACTGCAGGAGTCTGAGAAGGGTTTTGAGAACAAATGATTTCTCCATTATAGGATTCCTTGTACCAAATACAAGAGGCCGACATTGATGGACTTGCAGCTGGGTCTACAGTAAAGGTGCAAGGAATGTACACGCACAGTCCTTTTTGCACACTGATGTTGCGCTGTACATTTAGAATGTAATTTTGGTGATTGATAGCGTCACATGTAGTATCTAAAGAAGACAAAATATATTTAACGTTATTCATTCAAACCTAAATGTTTAGGCGCTATTTTTATTTATTTGTTCCCAGTTATAAAGTAATGTTTTAGTTATATAAAGAACTGGGAACAGTTACAACTGAAGCTGGTTGATTTTGGCTCTATTTGGTTCCTAATGGTTTGGCTTATTTGACCACAATGTCCGGTTTGATTTGGTAGCCAGTTTGAATCCCATTATAGGCTCAGCCATGTATATACCTTGGATATTGGAACCAGTAGGTGCCATCTTCTAAACAAATGTAGCTGTTTACAAATCATTTTACCATCTGAAAAACGGGGATGTCAAATGATGTAAGCTGCCATTGCTGAACTTTTTTAAAGAAACCCAATTGCTTGTATGTAAAGCTGATATTGTTGAGATTTGTTTTGTATCCTACAACTTCTTTCCCTCCCAATATTTTGGGTATGGCAAAGCACATGCTCACTCTACCCATGTGACATCTCTAGTTCTTGGTGACTAGTCACCCAACATTGGGTGGGAAGAAAGTTCCCAGCCTCTTTGGTATATTGAGATACTTTGTTATTTGATGGCAAAAGTAACATCAAGAAGCAAAGGGAAGATCAGCACAAGCTTCAGCAGAAGGCTGCATTAAAGTAAACCAGCTGCTTTGATATGCATGAGAAAGCTCAGTTCACTTTAAGTAGTAGGGTGTCATACATTTCCAGCACACAGCTGACTTTCCGCCCAGTAGTTCTGTAGAATAAAGCTACCAAACTGTCATTTTTTCACCACAAAACAAAATTGCTGGTCAAATAATTTTCTAAATATAGTTGTGAGTAATAATATAAAATGCAATAAATGTAATATATAATAAATATAATACAAATGTTCATTTAACTTACTCAGAAGGAGAGGAGTCATACAAAGCAGCAGAAATAAGTGACTTAAAGCTCTAAATTGCATCTTCATGTGTGTACCCATTTACCTGCAATACAAATAGATGAGTCAGTACAGCCTGGATGGGTGAAGCCAAGCGCCAATACAAAATATAACTCAACAGTAGAGAGTTAGAGGCGCACCAGGTAAAAACAATTAGGATACATATTATAGGATAGAGTCTGCACCTCTAATTCCAAGTCAGCACAGACAGCCCCCAATTAGAAATCTCAAAGATAGATAGATGTAACAACTCAACATAAGAGAACACACGTTCACTTTTGTCTACAAGGTCATTGTTCCATCCCATCTTTAGTAGTCTATCTCATAGAGACCACAACCTACCATATTGTGCTTCACACGTCTTAGTTCATTAGTCTGTGACTTTTTCCTTTTTTGATGGAAAGCCTTCTTTCTGTCCTGCTCCCTCTTCGTCTGGTTATTTTCTGTGCACACACAGTGTGGTTAGAAGGTTCTTCTACGTAAAAGAAGAAGTAATTGTTGGAAACCAAAAAACAAGAATTTAAGCCTCCTTTAGTATTAGATATCATGCAAGCTCCAGAAAATGATTCCTTTGTAAATATTATGCTGCTTGAGCTTCCATTGAAAGCTGTGACTAATTAGGAAATGCTGTGAAATACTTTGAGGATATACTAAGTCTTGAAGTTACCATGCTGTACAATGTTGAGTTTACTGGTTTCAGTTATGAGTTAAGTTTATTGGGAAATAAAACTAATAATCATATACAGTACATTTTAGAGTAGGCTACGAGGTTGAAGCCCAGGGTCTAAATCAGGAATGGAAGAAAACTTGAAAAAACTTTCAGGTGTTCAGGGAACACCTGCTATGACTACCATGTCCACAGATCACATTACATTAGTGAGGTGACCAGTGGGAAAAATGCCTTTTACATTGGTGGCTATTGGGAGCAATGCAACGCTTATAGATAGCCAAAAACAAATTGGTGTCACTTAAACTGACTTGAAAGGCACGAATTGCTCATGACTCAAGAAACCCCTCGTAAACTCTGTGAGAACCCTGGCTTATAAACACTGATCTATTAGTTCTCACAAATTGGCTTAAAAGTTCAACCCTCTGCCTAAGCCACATACAAATATTCCGTAATGGTCAACAAAAATGATTGTTGGGCAACAGTAGGCATAACGCTGCACTGTACAGGCAGCCTGAGAAAAGATAGGTTGAGTTTGAGCAGCATCCTCCCCAACAGTAAACTTTAGCTGCCATCAGTGGTCTGTTTTGCACCTGAACACAGTGGTGACCTGTACTAACAATTTTCAACCAGGGTCATCAAAATTTAACGTTTTAGGTGATGACACCCTGGCAATTGTATAATCCTTTAGTCTGAGCATGTCTATAAAATATGGACTTCCCACCCACTGTCCTAGACAGAGCAAAAGAAATTTAGTCTCAAATACTTAGTAGATAATTTTGGTTTATCTTTTAGTACGAGGAATAGGTATTGTATTATGTAGGATCTTTACAAGTACATATAGAGATTTGTGAAACAAATAAGACTGATTGTTGCTAAGATTGAATTTATCAGTTATATTGATGTTATAGAGATGTAAAATTCCTGTCTTGAACTTTCCTGAGAAAGCAAAATAAAATCTGTGAAACGCATCGGGTGGAATATGAAAATGCATAAAATTAAATATGAAATACTTTGAGGGTGGAATTTCTACAAGCTATTGCATCCACTGATCTGTGATATATAATACATCTTTCAAAAGTATCTTTCAAAATTAAATTTGGTGATTGCATAGGTTCATCAACTGGGAAAATGTTGTAACCTCCAAATACTCAAACAGTATTTACAATATCAAAATTAACTTTAAACCAACTCCTTGAAATTGTCAACTTTTAAAAAATAAGAATAAAGGAGTTTTTAGTTTTTTTTTGGCAAAATGTATTAGGCGGGTCTTATATGGCACTGAACTGTCAAACCTAATAATATATTTAAACATTTTCGCTTAATACACGTTTGCCAAAAAAAAAAAAAACTCTTCTTATTTTTTGAGTGATTGCATTAAGTTGTTTGGGTCTGATTTATTAAAGCTCTTAAAGGCTGAAGAAGATAGAATATCATGGGAGAACTTGGGTAGTCGCGCAACCCAGAATTAAATTCTTCAAACGCATTTGCTATTGGCATGTTTTCAATCCTCGACCAGACCAGGTTTGCTGAATCATCCAGGTTATGCAATGACTTCTTTCTCCAGTCTTGGAGAGCTTCAATAAATCGGTCTCTTTAACCTCTTGAACGGTAAGCTCGAGTGTGGCTCAGGGTAAAAAAACCCTAGCCACATTCGGGGTAGTTAAAAAAGTAAAAAATAAACACTTACCTGGTCCCATCGGCATCTTCCAGTGTCCTCCAGTGTCCTGCCGTTCTTTGGCCACGTCCTCTTCATCGATCTGTCCCCCGGCAAGTGTGCTGACGTTCCCAGTGATGTGGGTGCATGCGGCTGTCACTAGGGGCAGGAATTTAAAATTATTTTGTACTGGATTCAATACAAAATAACTGTATTGAATGCAATACACTGGATATCTATGTCAAAAAGCGGTACGTTGTCTTTTTTGAAAATGTATTTTACAATATATTATATTAGTATAAAAAAGTTTGAAACACAAAATCATGTCAAAGTTTAGTATTAAATTTTTTTTTTTAAACCTATTTCATTTATTATTTTGACATGATTTTGTGTTTCAAACTTTATTATACTCATACTATTATAATATACTGTAAAATAAATTTTCATGAAAGACAATTTACTTCTTTTAGACATAGAAATTCAGACAGAAATGAACTGCCCAGGAGGATAAGCACATTTAAAGTCCCCTGATCTCAACAGGAGACATATATTTTAGTTGTTTTTGTTATACTTTTTCCAAATGTCTTCAGACTGTGAGCTCTCTTCGGAGTTTCTTCAGCACTGTGCAGTACTCAATGATGCAACGAGAAGCATCACCCCCAAGGGAGCGGATCCATGATTCCCTGAAATCACAACATGTTCTCAGTCCTTCATGTTAAATGATGCTAGGTGAAAGACTGAAGACTTCTAGTTGTTACAATTATGGTCAGCACTGGAAAGAAGGTGGAATGTGGACAGGACTTTATTTTTGCTGTAACTGCTCCAATCCCATAATAAAAAATTACCACAGTTGTGTTTTTATTTAACCACCTGAGCGTTACACTGAGGTCTAGATTTCTGTACCAAAAGCGGTACACTGTTTTTCATGAATTTTTTTTTTTTTTAAATTGTAGACCTGAAACTTACAGAAATATGTCCGAACAAGGGTTCTAGTAGATATCATGAATATAAAAAATGTTTGAAACACACAATCATTTAAAAAAAAAATTACTTTTAATAAAATTAAATAAAAGACACAAAAATCAGCTTAAACAAGAATATATAAATAAATGAAAAATACTGAAAATGCGATATTTCGGTATACTGTATAGTAATATATTTTTATAAAACACCTCCCTAGTGTCCGTCACATACCTATAGACAAAACCACATAATATATTTTCTATTATTTTGGATTGGATTGGATACAGGACTTTGTATTCAATCCAATACAAAATGAGAACAAAATTCAAACTCTCATTTTGTATTGGATTGAATACAAACTCCTGTATCCAATTTAATACAAAATGTGAGTTTGAATTTACCAATTACATACTTTGTATTTATTTTGAATTATTTTTTATTTGATTGGATCAAGGAGTTTGTATTCAATCCAAAACAACATGTGTTTGAATGAGTTGGAATTTGAATTTCCCGCACACGCGCCGACGTCATCGCCGAGGAACACGCTCATGCTACGGACGGAGAAAAAGAAGCCGGCCGGCTTCTTCTTCTCCACCGGACGGCTTCTTCTTCTCTGAGAAGGCACCCGACGCTGAAGTTTGACGCCGGAGGACGACGCTGGAACACGACGCTAGATGATCGCAGCGGGACCAGATAAGTGATCGATAAACCTGAACTTTTCTCATTGTATTTTCATACAGTGAGAAAAGTTCGGGTTTATCGATAATTGTAATTTTTTCTAAACCCGAACCAAGGTCGGGTTTAACGATTGGGTGGTTAATAAGGATCTATTTACTATTTCATGTCGGTTGGATATCACCCAAACAGCACAAGACAGTTTTCTATGTGAATTACATTAATTCCTACATTACACTCTTTGCTACAGAAAGTTACCTACAGTGATCAGGGTGATCAATCTATTTTGTTTTTAAGGTTTACAAACTTTGCCAAATATAAACTCAACTTTTCTATTATATAAACCAAAGAATTTGTAAGTCTAGACTAACTTATATTAAGCAAGACTGTCCCGATTGCCACACTCTTCTAAAAATAAATAGGAAATGTACAGTTCGTGTTAAAAAAAAAGATTAACACTTTCCTGATCAGACATTATAAAATCTATTCATGAACTTCTGATTTTATCTTACAATATGCAAGGATGGTCCACTATTTTCTAGGAACTCCACCTAAAAAAATGCCATGAAGCCATTAGGGATGAGAGAGTGAGTTTTTAAAACTCGATCTCACAACGAATTTGTCCGTTTTCGCTTACCAAAATTGTAAGCAAGAATGGCTGGCGTAAATTTGAGGATCAAACTCAAATATTTTTAAATATAAAATATGAATCAAAAAAAAAATTTTTTCAAAACAAAAAAAAGATTGAGGGCTGCGCTAATCAATGAATGCAGCGGGCGTAGTGTGCAATCCCCGGCACTAGAGGTTAAATGGGGACAAGTCTTACCATTCAAAACCTCTAGTGCTCTCTGGCTGAGGAAAGCTTTTCTCAACCAATCAGGGAGCACTGGAGGTTTTGAATGGGGATACTTGTCCACATTTAACCTCGGAACCATAGGAAGTTCAAGGAAATTTGAATCAACTGTGTCTATAGGGTTTTATGTGGGATGTATTTATTTCCCTAGTGATTGAACCTCATTTTTTTCAACCTTGGTATTACTAGTTCACAGTCCCATTCAAATGTAAAAAGTCTGTTTTTGTAAAATGTTAAAAGTTTTTTTTTTAATCAAAAAATTATAAAAAAGAAAATATAGAAAAGAAAAATATAGAAAAACTATATAAAATCCCAAAGATTGGGAGGAATCAAAGTCCCCCTAGGCTGCTGGTAATAAAAAGTGTGGATCATCCTAGTTGGTATCCAAATACTATAAGTAAAAGGATTTTGGGTTAAAGGTAAATTTGACTTGGGAATTGCTCATCCAGCAATGGGTGTTTTTTTATCTTCCTGCAACAGGCTTTAATACCCAGCAAAAATGATAGTTACACGTATAATATGTTCCTCTTTTTATGGCTAAATAGCCTTAGTAGCTGTCAATTAACCTTCCTGGCAGTAATAAGGATTGTTAGATGTAAAAGCGATCCATTTAAATAATCCTCAATATTTTAAATTTTCCCACCTGGTCCCGCCTACCTGCCTAACAGTCCCGCCCACCAGCCGAAATCTAGCGAGCAGATGGCCGGCTGGCATCTGCTTCCCCTTGCCTCACGTTCCCAATGTTCACATGCCGGGGACGCAGATGCCAGGCTTCGCTGAAGGATATCGTGGACATCGCTGGAGGAACCAGGTAGGTCTTGGTAAACTCCCCGGCAATTCCACCCCAAGTGTGGCTTGGGGTTAGCGCTTTTGATATGGAAAATCCAGCTCGAGCCACACTCGGGAATACCGCCAGAGAGGTTAAAAGGCAAGAAGCACTGACTGCAGCAAGTTGGATGAATTCACAGGGTGCCCACCATCCATCAGAACCGGAAGCTGATGGTGACTTTATTTAAACAAATCTCAAGCCACATTTATAGTAGACACATATCTGGTTGAATAATACACTGCAGTCCAGGGCTCCGAAGGCATTGCTTGCCACAGCAGACAAGATCAAGCAAATAGATGTCTATCCTCTGCTCTGCAGTCTGCAGCATCCCCAGTTACCACTTAGCCGTGAATGTTCTCCCAGCATTCTCTGCTCTGTGAGTGTGTGCAGCTAAAGGAGTTTTTGGAGTACACCTGGATACCAGTATATAACCCCTGGCTCTGTTTCTGGACATACCTCTGCTGGATCCTGCTGTACTGCTGTATCTGTGGAACACCTAACAACTGACCTGACTGGCTGACTTCCATTATGTTCCCTATCCTGCTTCGTAGGCTCCTGGTCCTCTGTCAGTCCTCCTGGGGGCAACTGTGTGCTTGGATGGCATACGATAGGTGATGAGTGTGGAGTTAAATTGGGAAATTGATGCCTGCTAAATAATGGTGTTGGATCAAGGCCTTACACTCATCTATCACATAGAAAATAATAAACAGCAACAAGCACATAATCAATATTGAGTAATATATATGAAAAAACTCAATGCAGTAAATGTAGAGGCCATTAGTGCTAAGCATTGGAAAGTCAATTGTTAGCTTTCTGCCTAAAAGAAACTTCATGTCCCATGATTGCTTGCACTGTGTATCATAGATTTGGGGTTTACACATTACAGTGCACAATGGGGTGGCTACAAATGAAAATATTCTGAAAGGAGCATTAAAGTTATTAATATTATTATTAATAAACAAGATTTATATAGCGCCAACAACAGCGCAGCGCTGTACATTAAATAGGGATTGCAAATGACAGACTAATACAGACAGTGATATAGGAGGAGATGACCCTGCCCCGAAGAAATTACAATCTAGTAAGTTATGCAGCTCTACAAAGAATATATATATGGGACTAATTGAACACTTCATTTTAACAGCACAACTACATTTAGAAAGCAAAAAAAAAAATAATATTCATACAGTTTTTGTATTATGATTTGTGTACACTGACTCATAACAGCACATAAGCTTGTTATTTGTGGGTTTATTATCACCCTTTTGTGGAATAAAGCTGAATTTCTGTTCCTAATGCTTTTAGAAATGTACTAGTCATTCTGTCACTCTCAAGAATGTATGCCATATAATCCAGTTTTTAAGTTCCTCTTTTCGATACCTACATATATGAAGCTTGCACCTGTTTTCATGAGAATGTACCCTGCAATTTCCATTTCATAGGAATAATTGCCTAATATATTGTAGTACAAAGGAATTTTATTTTTTTGGCACAAAGCCTAGGAAAGTCTCACTTCCCAATACAGATAAATGTGTTCTTGTAATAGTGACAATAGAGGAAGAAATCCATCTGTGTTATGATGTTACGGTATCTGAGCGAGGGTTATGTTACATCTAGCACTTTGCCCATTCAGAATTAAAGCTGGGTACAGACATCAGACTTTACTGAACATCTAATGAGCCCCCAATATTGCTCAGTTTTGGTCCCTTTTGGATCACTGGACCATCAACTGCTACCTATTCCCGTGTCCCGAAGGACACTGGATAGGGATGGGCGATTTTCAATTAGTTTATTTGAATTTGACAAGTCCAATAAAGCTAAATTTCACTATTTTGCTGATTTTGCAACTGAATTGCTAAACTCTTGAATATGGTATTGTTACCTGTCAGGACAACTCTACAATGTAAATAAGAATGTATTCCTGATTTCAGGACAATGCCAGGGCATGCACAATCATTATATGGCAATATCAAAAACCCAACTTCGATTACATACTTAGGTTGAAAAAAGATATAAATCTATTAAGTACAACCACTAGTGAAACATATCCCAGATATAAACCCTATAGACATGGATGATCCAGAGGCAGGCAAAAAAATCTTGTTCCAATAGAAAAAAATCCTTTCTGATTCCATGGGGCTATTGGATGTTATTTGGATCAACCGTCTTTCTTATCTTTAATTTAAAGCTTTAATCTCCAGTTATATTCTGTGTTTGTAGAAAAGCATCCAGGTTTTTTTCTTAAAGCAATCTATAGTAGTTGCTGAAACTACTTCCTGAGGGAGCCGATTCCACATTATCACAGACCTTACAGTGAAGAATCCCTTCCTTATCTGAAGCTTAAATTTCTTTTCCCCCCAGACACAAAGAGCGCCCCCTTGTGCTTTGTAATGATCTCAAAGTGAATAATGTGGAAGAGAGTTCTCTATATGGACCATTTATATATTTATACAGGGGGATCATATCCCCCTTATATGTCTCCTCTTAAGGGAGAATAGATTCAGTTCAGCTAATCTCTCCTCATAGCTGAGCTCCTCCATTCCTTTTATTAGTTTAGTTGCCCTTCTCTGCACTCACTCCAATCCCACAATATCTTTATTGCGGTGCCCAAAGCTGGACTGAAGGTTATCAAGTGTTATCATTTGTTGTAATACACTCCTCCAGATCTCTAATGCGAGTTTGCAAAAGGCAACATGCTGACATCTATCACAGCTGTAATTATCCTCCAGCTGTTGCTCCATTTGTGCATACTGGTGGCACAGAGAGGAACCTTCAACCTTACTAGCACTCCTTTACCAGTTACAATATGAATATTAATACTTACAATTTGTAGATTCCCGAACTTCTCAACTCCTTTAGTTTTCAGCTCCTGTGCTTTTGTACTTCCACTTAGTTTGAGTCAAGCTCAGAGGTGAGTTTACCTGAAACGTATATCACACCTGTAAACACCTAACCACTCCCCTTAATTAGTACTCTTCAATTACGGAGCCGTCCTGTGCAGAACATATAATTATTGCTTATCAATGCACTGTTTCCATGCCCCTTTCTTTCCTATTGTGCCACGACTTTTAACAAGCCCACACATGTCCCCTTCATTTAATTACGATATTCATTTTCCTGATAATAACCCGTAACCTGATAGAAATCAATAGCAAGTACATAATGATGAAGCTTATTCTGACATGTACAATAAAACATAAAAATAAAAAGAAATTGTGTCTTCTCTTCGGTTACATTAAAAGTGATCGAATGGCTTTTACAATGAAAAAGAACGTAATATAGAGAAAACATGAGAGGAAATGAAAGCAAAGAAGTATAGTGATAGTGACACATTAAGATGATTTTTTATTTTACTTTCTAAAATTAAATATTTTAGTGAACTGTTTCTTGACCTTTCGAACATTGGGGAACCCATGAAAAACATTCAGGTCAGGAAACACCATTCTATCATTACATGACCAGGCAACCCAGACTTGTGCCCATCCCCAAAATTCGCCAACCTTCCCCCTTTCCATTAAACCAAACCCTTCATCCTCCCCCAGTTGTCAACCACATCCCCCCAAAACACCACTTCCCCAAATAACACACCACAACAATTTTGCACTTGATATGGCTGGCAATAAGCCGATTTATTACCACATAACATACCATTATTAACTCTTATTAATTAATATAACTAAATGAATAACCTGTGACTTAACATGTCACAACCAAATATTATTATTATTATTATTATTATTATTATTAATAAACAGGATTTAAAAAGCGCTAACATTTGATGCAGTGCTGTACATTAAATAGGGGTTGCAACCACAAACTCCTTGGTAACATCCTTTATACCCCGCAGCTTGCACCAAAACGCCATACCCCTTAATTTTCTATTGACTACCACCCCCAAAACTCCTGCTATAAAGTCACAGGCCAGCCAATACAACAGCAGGTACATGTATTCCGCCATTATAACCTCTGCCCCTACCTGCGACAATAACGCCTCCTATTCCATCCAAACCCCACAATAGGAAATCCACGTTGCCGCACTCACCAACTGTTCAATCAAACCTCCAGTGATCCCTCTGCAATCCTCCACAACCGATAGGGACAAGGACAACCATGCTCATCCACCTCTGGTGCCAACTCACAAAATTTGTCCCACTGAAAACAGGACAACGCATCAGCCAGCACATTAAAAAACCCCAGAATGTGCAGCGCAAACACAAATATAATAAACTCTAAACACCTTAACACCAAATGTTGCACCAAACCAATTGCCGGCCCAGAAGAAAAAGAGAAACCATTGTTGGCCTGCACAAGGTAGAATCCTCTTACATTGCTGGCAATTGGGAAGAATGTCACCCTTACAGATAGCTAAAAAGATCAATGGTGTCACTTAGTCTGAGCTGAGAGGCACAAACTAGTCATTGGTCAAGGAACCACCAGGAACCTCTGCAGGAATCCTGGTTAGGAAACATTGTTTTCACATTGATAATTAGGAAAATCGCATTGTTTTCGCATTTTCCTTGAAAAACATGGTGAAACAGTTACTAATTCTTCATTCCCAGGAACCCCTGTCTCCGGAGAGACACTACATTGGCAGCAGAGAGAAGTACAGTACCTCTCACTGCTGCCTGCTGTCAAATTTAATTATTCATTATTATTAATTATTGTCCCACTATGATGCATTGGTGTAAATTTTTAAAGCAATAAAGGCATTAATTAGGATCAGAATGCAAGCCTCCAATAGTCTTTGGGGAAGTGAGCCTCTTCCCTACAGCATGACCAATGTTGTGGGGTCTGCAGGTGGGTTGGAACTATTGAAAGCCCCTGTAATATAGGGCTCCCAGATATCTGTAATTTAAAAAAAAAACTTTTATTATACTTTTTCTTGATACTATTTATCTAAGCAGGATTCAGGAGTCTAATGTGTCCCCCGGCACCTCCTGCAATGTGTTGTGGCTGCCCTGTGCTGAGCCGTGCCACTTCTTGCACACAGCTGAGTCTCCTGTGCGAGGGTGATGGAAGCCGACAGGCCCCGTCGTCTTGGTTGACCAAGTTACTTGAGGATGAGCTGTGTTCAGCTTCCCTTTTGTGATTGCTTGAAATAATGACAACATCAGCTCTTTCATATACATAAAATTCAATAGTAAGGAAAACAAACAGAATAAAAAGAGGCTGAAACATGACTGTAAATTCAATTTTAATATTACATTCCTGTACCAGTTGTTGAGTAATGGAAAGAAAGAGAACATCAACCATAAAGACAGTCATCGATGAGCCAGCAACAACCACAAAAGATAGTAAAAATAAAAAAAATAAATAAAAATGGAGTTTCTGATGCTAACATGATATATTTATATATATATATATATATATATATATATATGTATATATATATATAATAAATTTGTGTATTATAATATATTATAACATTATAACATAATAAAATACATTAATAATAAAATATGCCTATATGCATCTATTTACCCACATAAGACATTTTCCTAATTATATACATATATATAAATATATATATATATATATATATATATATATATACACATGTAACTGGATGTAAAGAACATTGAGCTGGTCTATGACCTCCATGTAAAAACTGAATGTGATAGCAAATAACGTGTCATTTCTGGATTCACCACCCAAAAATTTGTAAAAAACAAGTGTAAGTTTAACTCAACATAAAATGTCTTCCCCAGTGTTATATTATACTTTAGAATAATAAAAGATATTGTTATTATTATTATTAATAATAATAATAATAATAATAATATTAATATATACCTATAAGCATCTATTTACCCACATTTCTTTAATTATATATATATATACATGTGCCTGGATGTAAAGAACATTGAGCTGGTCTATGATCTCCATGCAATCAGCGTCTTGGTCGAATCATTCCCAGTGTAACCCTTATTGATGTTTACTTATCTGATGAATTATCCCTGGGGAAGTCCTGCGAAGAAACACTGCAGACCTATTTACATCCCTACATGCCATGCACTCAGTGGTATCCAGGAACCCTTTATTGTACTGCTGAAAAATAGAACACTGCATTTGGATTTTGTACACATTTACCCAACTGTTGCACAGGCATATGCAGAACATTACTCCGGGTTAGCATTTATATGAACACGGTTCCTTAAACATCTGTAGTACGTGCAGCATCCTGAGCTGCTGTATGTGCACGGGGAGAAACAAACTTTCAGCTCGAATAATCAGTTACGGTTTAGCTATGAAACAATTGGAGCCATTACGTCTGAATGTTTCCCCTCATTTCTTCGACCTGATTTAATAAAGCTCTCCAAATCTGGAGAAGATACACTTTCATCAGTGAAGCTGGGTGATCCAGCAAACCTGGAATGGATTTATTCAGAAAGTAATTAGCTATTTGCTAATGTTTTGAAACCTGATCCAGATTCATTTCAGGTTTGCTTGATCACTGGCTTCACTGAAGAAGCGTATCCTCTCCAGCCTTGGAAAGCTTTAATTAATCAGGCATATTGTCCCACAAATGCAACAAGAACCAAAATTAATGGAAATTCCCTTCTATTCATATTCCTTCTATTTTGGGTTTCCATCACATTCCTCTTAGTGATAACGATCACCAAGACAAATAATTTATAATGTTTTCTAACAATGCGTTGCACACCTTCTGGAGACTTTATAAAAGGACGTCTTTGGACGTGTGTGCCCTTCAAGGTGGAGAAGGAGCTCAATAGTAATGGGGTGAATATGGAAAAAAGTGCCAACACATTGTGGCACAAGTGCACAGGGAAGATTAATAACATTTCAAGCTGATTCACAAGAGCCAGTGATGTATTTATTTAATTTTCACGTTGGTTCACTTCCCCATGGAACTGCATGATTTTCTAAGTCTTTTGGTTAACATTCAATTGCTTAATAGTCTTCAAATGGAAAGAAATTAATAATATTTGCCCCTATAGCCTTGCATGGGGTTTATTGCAAAGTCTAAACTGCAAGCAAAATTCACAAACCCAACCAAGGTGGATTCACTCATTCTTCTTCTCTATTCTTCACAGATAGAACTAATTTTCAATAAAACTGCTGATTCCAGAGTGTAAATATATATGTATTTTGAAAAAGGTTTAAAGAGGAAATTGTGGTTTAACATTGGTTTCGTAAAATATACAAATTGCTTTTAACAACTTTTTTTTTCTAAAAACTCCCCATCAACAACTTTTAATTCAGTCAGGAATTGATTTGTATCAGATTTTGTAGATCAGCCTTTCTCAAACTTTTGGACACAGGGGAACCCTTGAAAAAATGTTCAGGTCTTCAGAAAATCCTGTCTATAATTACTATATCCTCAGATCACAGTATATTAGTGTGGTGGTCAGTGAGAAGAAAGTCTCTTACATTGGAGGCTATTGGTAAGTATGTCACCCTTACAGATAGACACAAAGGTGCTTGTTAACTTGACCAGAGAGGTCAATGTGGCTCATGGTTCATGGAACCCCTAGCATTCTCTGGAGGAGCCCTAGAGTTCCCTGGTTGAGAATAATGGGTGTAGATGATTGGACCTGGAGAGGGTAAGACATGGTAAAAACAAATTGGGCTTTTTGATGTTTTTTTCTAAAACTGCTCACTCGACTTTGACATAGATTTTGTAAAATCGTTTAATGCTCCTCTATGCACAATGAGTTCATTTTTAAAATGCTTTTTGGTTTCCTTCTATGAATTGCCTCCACAACACTTCAATGGGATTAGAATCAGGGATTTTACTAGGCCAGTTTATAACCCTCCAGTTTTTTTTATGCCTTTCCTTGGTGGATTTGTTAGTGGGCTTTTCAGAACAAAAGGCTTTACATTTTCATTCACAACACTTTGATATTATACTGAATTCATAGTTAACGTGATGACTTCAAACTGTTAAAGCCATGTAATGTGACTCCAAACCATAACATTTCCCCCGCCATGATTCACAGTCTGTATAAGGTTCTCCCCTTGAAATGTTTTCCTTGGTTTGCACGAAATATGTTTACCACTACTGTATCCAAACAATTTTTAGGTTGAGCAATCCACAGCACATTTGCCTACGAATTCAATAGCAATCAATCTTCTTCCAATGTTCTTTTAGGCTGTCAAAGACGTTGCCTGACACAACTCTAATGTAGGTTTCATTGGGGCAATTTCCTATTGATAATAGATGCATGCACTTTGGCAGCAACCATTGCAAGAGATACCTGATTGAGTTTTGGGGTTCTTGGAGCACTGAATGACTTGGAGACTAGACAAGAATGTCAGCTCTTGGTCTCAATTTGCTACACCACTTGCAGATTATTTTTAGTACAGTGGAATGGCTAAGTCCAAATCTTTTGTCAATCTTTTTAAATCCCTTGCCATACTCATAGTCATCCAAAATTTTCTTTCTGAGCATCTTTGAGAGCTCTTTTGATCTTGGCATGATGACACCATAAATACCAAAGGGAACACCAGACCCTCCATATCTGATGTTTATATAGAACTGGTTCTACTTTCTAAGAAGTTACTATTATTGGCAGCTAATCCGGAAACACCTGATTCCAATTTTTGCACCTCCATAGGAGGTATGTCATCATAGCTAGGCCAATCAAAGTGGCCAAATATCGCAACAAGGAAAAGAAGAAGAAAGATGATGATGGTGCCCACAATGGAACAAGAACAGGTGGGTATAACGGGGTTTGGTTCTGCTTTAAGAATACTCAATGTTTTACCGGCATTGAAATAAGAAAGATGTAATGTTGCTTTTTCAACTGTGGTACAAGAACTCAATAAATCCCATGAGGTGTGCTTACTTTTTCATATGACTGTACACTAAATAACCAACAGTTCAAGCACATTAACTGAAATCCAAACTTAGGGTGACCATAAAATTGCTTTCTTCTAAAAGAGGGTAAGTGGGAGGTGTGTGACTTAAACTCAAATTTTCAGCTTCTCTTTTTGTTTTGTTAACTGGCAAACCCATGCTTCATGTAATGGGTCAGGTGATTCACTGAGCTAAATTAAGAGTCATGACACAAATATAAGAAATTACAAATTGAGATCATAGAAACACACTTCAAAGTATATCAACTGTGTAACCCCCACCCTGTGTGATTTGTTGGCTGTTATCCCTCAAACTTGTTTTTATTGAGTTATTTTGTCTACAGTGGAAGGTTGAATAGGTTGAACAGTTGGCTTAATAATAAAAAGAGGAACTGCAACCTACAAGAAATTCACACATAACCTTTAGAAAGAAAAATGTCAAAGATTACCACTTCACATGTTACTTTCTCAGTGTGATTACATCTGTAGGCAGAACATATTTTTTAGCAGAATAATAAGCTAAAGATTGGAATAAAAAACTGTTGATAATTTTCACATTGATGGTCTTGATCTCCACCTGCTGGGTGCCCCACCATTACAGCACTGGGATGAAAATGGAATTTTTACCCAAAGATTGTAGTCCCAGGTGGAATCCAGTACATCATACAACTGAAATATATGTCCCTGTGGCAATATACTATTACTCTGCCTATGGACTGGTGTATACATCCTGTTTACCCTATCTTGACTGCAATATCTGGATGTAGGGGGGTGATCATTAGATAAGAATAATAAAAGTTCTTGAAGTTTCTAGATGCTAATTTGGTGACATTGAGGTTAAGAACTAAATCTCCTAGATTGGTGATTGGCTGTCTTCTCCAGTTGCCAAGAAGGATTTTTTGCCATATGGTAGAGAAGAAGCCCAATCATGGATGGGGGATGTTTACCCCTTTGGCCAGTTGCTAAGATTGGCACCCAAAGAGGTGTGTCTTGACCAATGAATAAATATCCAGAGATTTGGGGATAAGGTGGGTCTGTAGCCATAAGTCAATGAGAAATTATTCCGGTGGCCATAAATCAATGAGAAAATAATCCAGTTGGGCCAACCCATTTGAGGATCATGATGTATGAGGCCCGGGACGAGCAAGATAACCTGTTTGGGAAAAATAAAGTCAATGCAATGACTTCCTGCAACTGTTTTGATTTTCAGGACTGTCAAGCGAGAAACCATACCAAAAGTCTGTAAATAGCACCTCAGGGTGAAAGTGGTAAAAATGAAGATTTTTGAGGGGTTAGCCTACATCTTGAGGTGTAACCTCCTCATCCCCCCAGATTTAACCTCTCCTACGATACAGAGTGCTATATATATATGTTTTGTTGACTAAGTTGAGAAAAGTATATGAGAGAATGTATATGAGCACTAATTGTAATTAATCAATTGACAAATAAAAAAAATTAAAAAAAATAATTAATTAAAAAAGTTAAAGCGGATCTTTCATTAAAAAAAAAAAAAAACTCTACTTCTGTGAAGCCCTCAATTCCTCTCCACAACTAGATTCTATTTAGTCCCGCGCCACCCTGGATTATTCCTTCATTTCTGTGTGGAGTAAGCCAATATCTTCATCAGTCTTCCTACGGGTTCTTCTTACATCACCTAATCTTGCACTGCACAGGCGTGAAATCAGGTGACGTTTCCTCCTGATAATGTAAATAAAGTCCTGATCTCACTGCTCATGTGTGAGATTGGCACTTTTTTTTGTAGTAGGAAAGCCCCTTCCTCGCATGCTCAAAGGAACTGCTAGGGCACACTATGGATTGCTCAATAGTGGTGTGAGCCATAAGAGGGGCCAAGACACAGAATCTAAGTAAAAGCTTGGTCTTCCCCAGAGCCTCTAGTGGTGAGGATGCTGCGCTACAAATTATTAGGTTGCACACCAAGGCGAGCAGGACAATGTGAGGTACTGAATTGGTGGCCAAGAAAAAAGACAAAGAAAGCTGTGATCAAGGCAGGCAGCAAATAGGTGAGGTCAGAAAGAAAGACAGGGGTCAAGAACCAGAAAGGCAGAAATAGACACCAGTGACACGGGGGTCACCAAAGACTTAGATGAACGCAGGAGATGTAGGAAGTCAATGGAGACAATGGAACAGCAAGACAAGAACAGCGCAAGGGAACAGACAGGGGGACAGTAGACTGGACAACAAGAGGTTAGAACAAGAGCTGGACTGGAAAACTCCCAATGAGACAACAGCTTAGTAGGAAAGAGTTCAGCAGAGCTGGGGGGCTCGGAAGTAGACTGGGGACACGTTGCTGGAGCATTGAGCGCTGTGTCTGAATCAGCAAAATAGCCAGGGGCTATCAAGAGGCCTGATTGGCTGGCAGGAGGGGTGATGCCAATTAAACCCGGAAGAGCAGGCGCACCCTGAGTCAGAATGCATGTGCAAGAGAGAGGTGGCAGCACTTTAGCCAGGAGGAGGTAAGTGTGACAGTCATGATAAATCCATTTTAATTGAAAAACAAAAATACATGAATGGCATCAGATTGGTTTTATTATGAAAAAACAAAGTTTTATATTTTTTGTATAAAGTCCAACTAGCGATCAACTATATCTCTAAGATACTTTCTATCAGAGGTTCCAGACCTGAGTATTTGGAGATCATGGGGTCTGATTTTTTTACAGATTTCCAAGGCTGGAAAAGATACACTTTCAGCAGTGAACCTGGTTGACCCAGCTAACCTGGGATGGATTTCTTAAAAGTCATATGCCATTTGTTAGCAAATGTTTTACAATCTTGGACCAGATCCATTCCAGGTTTGCTGGATAACCCTCTCCAGCCCTGGAGATCTTTAATAAATCAGGCCCATTGTGTCAGGATGTGGGTGAGCTGTCAATTTTTATAAATAGATCTAAAACTTTGTGGTTGTTTGGGAAGTTTCCTTAAAAGATTGCGTGGGAAATTGTATGCATGCATACTCAGTCTCAACTACTTCTTTAGGAACTCTGGGTTTCAGCTGTGATAAAACAATTCTAGCATATTGCACATTGTCCTCAGCCAGATCAGCCGGAGCCTTGGATTCTTCTGGCATGGCTTCTGGCGTGAATTCTCCCTATGACAATATTATTATTGCAATAATAAAAGAAAAATCGGAAATCATATTTGAAGGATGGCTTACAAACCAATATTTTTTCCACTTACAGTAGAGCAGCCGTGCATGACATTGCATTTGGTGCTGGGTTCATTCTTTTTTTTCCTACACAAAAAGACAAAACAAAAAAAAAGATTGATGTCAGATTTCCTTAATCCTAACGTGAACCTCTATGGGCAGTCAAGTGGCAAATGACATTTAATACAGATAAATGTAAAGTTATGCACTTGGGGTTAACAACATGCATGCTTCATACTGTCTAGGGGGAATACATTTGGGGAAATCAGAAATGGAAAAGGATCTGGGGGTTCTGGTAGATCAAAGACTTAATAACATCATGCAATGCCAAGCTGCAATATCTAAAGCTAGTAAAGTACTTTCTTGTAATAAAAGAGGAATAGACGGCAGAGATGGCGACATTATCCTGTACAAAGCATTGGTCTGACCACATCTGGAATATGCAGTCCAGTTTTGGGCACCAGTTCACAAAAAAGACATTGTGTGATTGGAGAGAGTGCAGAGAAGGGCAACTAAACTAATAAAAGGAATGGAGGAGCTCAGCTATGAGGAGAGATTAGCTGAACTGAAAACGCATTCGGTCACCTAGTGGCCAATTATCAAAGGACCATCAGTCACAATAGTAATAGCCTTACCTTTAATTAATAAAGTGCCAAATCTCGCAAACTAAATCAACATTTTATAAATACACTGGGCCTAATTTATTATTTTTCAGATACTGGTGAAGTTGAACTTGATGGACTTATGTCTTTTTTCAATCTAACCTACTATGTAATTATATATAACTATGAATAATGAATATTGACACATTGGGTCGGATTTATTAAAGCTCTTCAAGACCGGAGAAGATACACTATCATGGGAGAACCTGGGTGACCTAGCAAATCTGAAATAGATTAAAAAAACAAACATTTGTTGTTAGAAAATGTTTTTATTCTTGGTCCAGATCTATTACAGGTTTTCTGGGTCACCCAGGTTTTCCGATGATCTTCTCCAGTTTTGAAGCTTTAATAAATCAGGCCCAATGTTTTTATAAAGCATATAGTCTTGCAGACGGAGAGGTCTTTCCAAAATCCTCAAATCCTCCTTAATTCCAACCTCTACTAGCCAGGCATTTCTTCTCACCGAGATAAGAAAAATAAATGAGTATTGATGGAAATTAACCTCCTCCCACCTACAATTTATATAAGGATTTCCCAGCTCAAACTTTCAGAATTGAGATACATTTTCAAAACCACCAACTGGCACTTTGTGTGGCTGATGGCACTTCATCCTGGGTCCTCATTGATAATTATGAACATGAGAACCGGATATGATCAAATACAGCTGGGAGGTATGTGTTACTTCTTTTATTATATTTCTATTATATTTCTTTTTATTCTATTATTTAATCAATACTTACTGCTACGTAACACTTGTAAACCCAGCTCTCCTTGCTGATTGAAACTCCTGCACTGTTAATTTGGAATATACCCCTGACTTATATTCATCACCAGGGTGTGTTGAGGGATGTGGTAATCGTTTGGGAGGGGCAGTGGTAATGTGGAGCATGAGGTAGGAGGGGATTGGGTGTAGGATGGTTTATAGGGGGGGGGGGGGCGGAAGTTACCGCCATGAAATGGAGCCTAAAACTCAAAATTTTTACTTGACATAGGATAAACAACATTTTTATATAAAGTAAAAATTGCCTTCTTTTTTAAGTGCAACACCCTTTTCTTTTAAACAAAAAGGTGCAGCACCTCCCCTTTCTGTCTTGATGCCTGCAGATTGCAAGATCGGGAGATGTATGAAGAAGAAGGAAGAAGACTGAAGGGGAGGACGGCATCCAACGCTGCCTCCATGCTGGGCCAAAGACACGAGACCCAAAGAAACTTCCTGATGGATCTGCAGGATTAAACGTAGGTGGGATTTTTTTATTTTTAGTTTAGTTCTGCTTTAATGTTTCCCCATCTTAAGACATACACAAGCCAAAAAATTGTAGACATCTCTCCAAATTACAGATCTCAGATGTTTCATCTGCACCGATTTTTTAAAAAGATGAATCAAGCACATTAGCATGCATTGTTCATTGAGGAACATTGGCAGTAGAATGAGGTGTATACCTTTAGGATAAATTAAATGCTGATGGCAAGCCATGTCTTCTTCTCCAACATTATTATCTGACCTCAAAAATGTTTTTTTTATTTTTCGCTGAATGGGCAGAATTTGCCATCAACACACTCCAGAAGCCTTTCCAGATGAATGAAAGCTGTTGTAGTCATTACAGGGGAACAATTTATATATGACTTTGGAATAAGATGTCAAAGAAGCTCAAAGAGGTGTCATGGTTAGGTGTCCAAAACTTTTGGTAATGTTGGGTCCCTTTTAATAAAGCTCTCCGAGACTGGAGAAGATAGACTATCATAGGAGAACCTGGGTGATCAGAAACAGACTTGATCAGGAAATGAAGTCAAATAACAGGAAATGATTTTATGAAATCCATTCTAGGTTTGATTGATCACCCAGGTTCTCCCATGAGTCTATTTTCTCCAATCTTGATGAGCTTTAAAAATCAGGCCCATTGTCTACACATAACTTATACAACTGGTCCAGTATCCAATGGATTTCTCAGAAAATCAAGATGTTGACATTGGGACTCTGGTACACCCTTACCTATAATCGAGGCCCTTAAGACTTAACCTTTCCATACCTAATACTACAACTTAATAAAAACAAAAGGCTATTTTGTTTGCTAATTTTTCATTGAGAGTGGGGAAGGGGTAAATATACTGACAGGGTTTTCCTATCTGTGAGTGTCGTTGTTGGAGATCCTAACATTATGTGAACAATCCCTAAAGTTGACACAAATGTCTAAAAGTCTGAACAGATAAAAAGAGGAATCGCTTGGCACTGCATCATTGATGGACAGAGAACAGTCTCCTTTCCACACTTCACCAGTCAGGAAAAATCGCCCTTCTGTAGCTTGACTTATTTTCCCCTTTGTAGCAGCCACGGGTGGTGTATTTTTATCCGTTTGATTGAACCACAATCCTTGTGTGTTTTTTTCACTTAGTGTTACTGACTTTTCAACAGTGAAATGGCATGGGATATGCACACAAAGTCCTCTCTGCACAGTGACACTCTTTGGTGCTTCTATTGAGTATCCTGGATTTGAGTTTGTATCTACAATAAAAAAAAAAAAAAATAAATAACTTGCCATTCAGGTGGAACTAAACTCTAGAGTTTCAATTCCCGCTCTTGAAGTGCCCAGCACCTGCATAATGGTAGCATCCTCCAAAACATTTATTTCATACCATTTGGAAGATTTGTCCCTGGTGAGGTCACCTGCCCAAAGTAGTCTATTTCTAGTATCCTGGCCATGCCATGATCTACAGTGCGCTGTGTCTTGATTACATCATCATCTATCCATGACACAAGCACTAGCAAATCTCTTTTTGCTTTCTGAAAAACCCCATATGGCCAGTGGTTTCTCCTAGTTATGCCTCTGTGTATTTATTGCTATGAAGATTTGATGTGGTGTCAAAGTACAAGCTGGATTTAAACTGCGGCTTGGCTTATTTGCAAATATGCAAAACGGTTGTTTCGGGGAGATAAAGGGAGTAAATTCCAATATGGCAGTGGTACAAGATGGACCTTGGAAAATGTGTTTATGCTTGTTTTTATTTTTAAGGTGCTAGGCAGGACTTTTTTCCACTTTAAATCAGTACTGGTAACTCAGTTCTTCTGATTATTTGCAGGGGACTGGAAGAACAATCAACAACCTTCTAAAGGAAAGATATACCCACACCACTAGTTAGTCCTGTTTTGTAGCAATCCCAAACATTCTACTCATACATGAAGACCCATAACCTACCAATATACACCAAAAAGTATTCCATCAGCACTGCTTTACCAGAAATGGTGGTAAATCTGGTTAAGCGTGACAGGTTAAAGGTCTTAGGTTCCATTTTCCTAAGTCCAACATGCTATGTTCTGCCTCTGTGTTATAATAAGTGCAGTGAGTTGTAAAGTCCTGATTATGGCAACTGCCATTCCTTCCAACAGAAATATGGAACAGTTATTTGAACATGACCTAGTGTGTGTTTAGCTCTAGACCAGTGTTTCTCGCCTTTTTAATATTTAGGACTTTCAGGTCTTCAGGGAACCCCTGCTATCAATACTATATACACAGTTCACAGTATTAGTGTAAGGGTCAGTGTGAAAAATGGCTCTGGTCATAAAGGTCTGGTCATAAAGAAGGCTGCCATCTTTACATATAGCCAAAAAGATCATTGGAATCCATGAAACTGGCCCAAGAGTCACAAACTGCTCGTTTTTCATGGAACCCCTAGCAACTTCTGGAGGAACCCTAGGGTTCCACGAAACCCTGATTGATTAACACTGCTCTACACAGTCCCGTCCTTAACACTTGTGCTCATCAGTATGCTTGTTTGGATCTATGGACAAGGGGAAGCATGAACAAGCTCCATAGCAAGCCAATACTTAAAACCCTGAACACATGGGATATGAATCGACCTTTTGGAGTGTGAACCTCCTCTATACAATTTCCCCAATATTCTACCCTTAGCCAACATTATACACAGTCCTGTATGTCTGCTTTTTTGATTGTACTTACATGATATCCATGTAAGGATCAAGATAAAGGAAAAGTCCATGTAATACCAGGTCATTTTGACAAATGAATAATAATGTGTTCATGGGATGTTCTTAAAAGCTAGAAAAAAATAGAAAAGTAATTAAAGGGACCATGCCACCAGTACATTCATTTCAAGAACAATCTATGTTCATTAAATGTACTGTATGCTTGTTACGTATATATCCACACCCCTGTATGCCCCCTGTACGCCACCTGTATGCCCCTGCACCAAAATTCTAGGTTAGCAATGTTCACTTGCTACACTGTTCTACAAAGGAGCAGCATTGTCCCTATTCTATTAAACAGGCTTAAACTTTTGAATTATGACCTCTGTGGATTTCTGATACAATGGGCAAATTAAAGGACAATAGTGGGAAATTCTTTAAAATTATGTCTACCAGATACATCAGCCTTTCTCAATGTTTTCACATGGGGAACCCTTGAAAAAACTTTCAGGTCTTGAAGGAACCGCTTCTATAATTACTATATCCACTGCTCACAGTACGTTAGCCTGGTGCTAGGTAGCAACAATGCTTCTTCCATTGCTGGCCATTGGGAAGAATGTTACCCCTGGATAGCCAAAAAGATGATTGGTGTCACTTAAACTGACCTAAGAGATTGAACATTGCTTGCCGAACTCTAGGAATATCTAGAAGAACCCTGGTTGAGAAACTTTGACCTAAATATTATTGTAAAGAAAGTAAAATTAAACATGAACCTGGAAGATGCCTAACTTTTCAAAAAGTCACAAAGGGCTGCAAGGGCTCCGAATCTGATTTTCTATGGAGGTGAATACCACCTAAACATCAGTAATACATACATGATTTTGATTTGTTACCTGCTAGTCTATAGACCGCACTAAGAGCTCCCCATTTGCCATCATCACTTCTTGCTGTCGGTTGAATTTCTGCTCTTCTCTAATGAAAGTCTTGGCTGTGGTCTTATATTGCATCCCTCTTATCTCCTCTCGGATTATACCTTATACCCATTTTCATAACTGCCTAAACAAAAGCAGAAGTCGGAATGGGAAGTAAGAATGGCTTTTGTACATCCACAAACCATGGCACCATCACTAGGTGGAGTTATAATTACATCAAAATCATTAAAGACTTTTTACTGGTCTCCATATAAAATGTTTTTTTTGTTTATGTTGTTGCCCTTGGAAGTTTAGTTAAACAAGAAAACCCAAGGCACAAATAGAAATCCAAGTCCAAGTCCAAAAATGGTCATATCTGCTATGAAACATCCTGGACAACCTGAGAGGAAGGGTTTCAGATAATGAGAATAAATGGGATCACCAGTATGTAACCTACATAGTGCAGAGGTTAGGTTATGTAACATACTAAGTGAATTGGGTCAGGTGTATGTAAAACACAAAATACAAGGGACAGGAGTATGTATTGTACTGAGTGCAGGGGTCAGGGGTATTTTGTTTACTGAATGCTGGGATCAAAACTATGTAATGTACAAAAGAAAGTAGTGTTTCTCGACTTTTCTACCATGGAGGAACCCTTGAAATAACGTTCAGGTCTTAGGGATCCCCTCCTATAATTATTATATTCACAGCTCACAGTACATACGTGTGATGGTCAGTAGAATCCCAATTGGGAAGAATGTCTCCTTACAGATAGCCAAAAAGATCATTGGTATCTAATAAACTAACCCAAGACTCACAAACTAGTTATTGCTCAAGGAACTTTTACCTTGGCATATTTCAAAGTTAAACTTGGTGATCAAGATAAGTCTTGGGCCCCTCATAAGGTGTGCGAACAGTGTGTTGAGGAAATTTAGGAATTAGGAATGTGGACAAGGGGAACACGTGATAAGATGCCATTTGGTACACCTATGGTTTGGGGAGAGCCAGGAGATCATTTCAGTGACTGTTACTTTTGTATAGTGAAAACTTCAGGCTATAACAAGAAAAATAAATGTAACATAGAGTATCCTAGTCTACCATCGGCTATACGCCCAGTGGCTCATTCAGATGAAATCCCTGTGCCGGTTTTCGGTACACTACCCTCTCTTGAAGAACATGATTATGGTGATGAACTAGGTGACAACAACGATGAAGAGTTTGATATTGAAGAGGATTCTGTTTGTAAGGTATTTGATCAGCATGGCACATGATTTGGGACTATCAAAGAAGGCTTCAGAACTCCTAGCATCAAGACTGCGTGAGAAACACTTACTTGAAAAAGGAACAAAGGTATCGTATTTTCGAACCAGAGAAATTTCATTTCTGCAGTACTTTAGAACTGACAGTGGCTTTTTGTATTGCCATAACATACCTGGTTTAATGGAGGAATTGGGAATTCTAATCTATAATTCAACTGAATGGTGACTAATCATCGATAGCTCAAAGCTGAGCTTAAAATGTGTCCCCCTTTACAATGGCAATATATTTGGGTCAGTCCCAATTGGCCATTCAGTTTTTCTTTGTGAAGGATATGCAGACATAAAGAGAGTCGTTGAGTTCTTGCAATATCACCAACAATATTGGGTTATCTGTGTTGACCTTAAAATGCTATGCTTCCTTCTTGGTGAGCAGTGCGGATACACCAAGTATCCCTGTTATCTGTGCATGTGGGACAGCGGAGCTGGTGAGAGGCATTGGGTGGAAAGGAATTGGCCTCCAAGATCGGCCCTAAAACCAGGTGATCCAAACATTCTACATGGCCCACTTATTGATAGAAGGAATATTATCTTCCCGCCTCTACATGTGACTGGGTCTGATGGAGCAGTTCGTTAAAGCTTTGCCAACTGAAGGAGAATGTTTCAAGTACCTCATTTTGGCATTTCCTAGCCTGTCATTTGAACAAATAAAGGCCGGTGTGTTTGATGGTCCACAGATTAGGGAGCTCATCAAAAACTAACAATTCATCAGGACAATGTCAGAAGTCAAAAAGAATGCTTGGTTATCATTCAAAGCCATTTCAAGGACTTTCTTGGGAAAACACAAGCAAATAATTACACAGAAATTGTCCAGAAACACTTGGAGAGCTACAAATTGCTTGGTTGCAATATGAGAATCAAGGTGCATTTTCTGCATAGTTATCTTTCTAACTTCCCGGAAAACCTTGGTGCAGTCAGTGATGAGCAAGGAGAACGATTCCACAAAGATTTGAAGGTCACAGAAGGACGGTATCAGGGTAGATGGGATGTTCATATGATGGCTGACTATTGTTGGAGCATCCGGCGGGATTGTCCTAACACTGAACACTCCAGGAAAAGCTATAAGAATACATTTTCACCTTAAGCGCTTACCTGATTAATTTTCAAATGTTTTACTGTAAAAAAAACTGTCATAAAATCATAAAGTAACAATAAATCCTTTGTAGGAACAAAAGAAATAGAAATTGAAAACAGTACATTAGAGTTATTTCTTTTTTTTTTTTTTGACAAACATGGAGAGTATCCTGTTTTGTAAAAACGGAATGTGATAGCAAATAACGGGTCATTTTTGATTAACCACCCAAAAATTTGTAAAAAACAAGTGTAAGTCTAACTCAACATAAAATGCGCTCCCCGGTGTTATAATATACTATAGAATAATAAAAGATATTATTATTAATAATAATAATCATAATATTATTAATAAATACCTATAGGCATCTGTATTTACCCAGATTTCTTTAATTATATATATATATATATATATATATATATATATATATATACATGTGCTTGGATGTAAAGAAGTTTGAGCTGGTCTATGACCTCCATGCAATCAGCGTCTTGGTCGAATCATTCCCAGTGTATCCCTTATTGATGTTTACTTATCTGAGGAATTATCCCTGGGGAAGTCCTGCGAAAAATCACCGCAGACCTATTTACATCCCTACTTGCCATGCACTCAGTGGTATCCAGGAACCCTTTATTGTACTGCTGAAAAATAGAACACTACATTTGGATTTTGTATACATTTAGCCAACTGTTGAGTTGCACAGGCATATGCAGAACATTACTCTTGGTTAGCATTTATATGAACTCGGTTCCTTATACATCTGTAGTACTTGCTGCATTTTAACAATAAGCTTGTCATGTCCCGAGCTGCTGTATGTGCACGGGGAGAAACAAACTTCCAGTTCCAATGATAAATACTATTTATCTATGTATTAGTGTTTAATGGGCAGGCATGAATGCTTTCTTTAGCACCGGAATGGGGTTTGTGTATGCATGCTCATCATTGCTGCCTTTGGATAAACGTCCTTAATGAGTTGATTCAGTTCCAGCAGCCCCGGGGGATTTTCTTTAAAAAAGATAGCAAACAGGCAGGTAAGTAGAGGAAAGTACATCACATGTTCCTAATAAAGACCTGCCTGCTTGTAGAATTTTTAAGTATCAGAACTCTGGTTATGGTTTAGTATGGAAGAGTTGGAGCTCTTGTGACTTCAATGATTTCCATTCACTTATTGAGCCCAATTTATTAAAGCTTTCCAAGGCTGGAGAGGATATACTTTCATCAGTGAAGCTGGGTGATCCAGCAAACATGGAATGGATCTGGTCTGGTAGATAATCCAACAATGTGTTGCACATCTTCTGTGTACTTTTTAAAAGGATGTTCTTTGGGCGTGTGTGTTCTTCAAGGTGGATAAAGAGCTCAATAGTAATGGGGTGAATATAGCAAAAAGTGCCAACACATTGCCCCTGATTCATCATTGAAATCCGCGATCGCTGGAAGCGCGAAAGTACGCGCGGCCATCGATCGCGGATTACCGCGGTCCGGACTCAAGTATGCGCGTACACCAGTAAAAAGCTGTCGGATAAGCGCGGCTCCGTGCGCGAGCTTTTTCAGTTGTTGAATAGCGCGATCGCGCACGATTCCGGATCGCTAATACGAATGCGCGACCGATAATCCGATTTTGCTTGATGAATCAGGGGCATTGTGCTTCAGCATGACTGCTTGTAGTTCAAGAGTGCAGGGAAGAGTAACAACATTTTAATGTAAACATTCAACCCAAGTCCAAACTTTCTGTCCCTGTTCCCCTATATCCCCAAAAATAGGGGACAACCTATAATGTAACGGATAGCCTTTGTTCCTGGTAAGCCAACACAAGAGCCAGTTATGTATTTATTTAATTTTCACATTGGTTTACTTCCCCATGGATGTGCACGGTTTTCTAAGTCTTTTGTTTAACATTCAAATGCTTAATGGCCTTCAAATGGAAATAAATTATTAAAATTTGCCCTTATAGCCTTCCATGGGGTTTATTGCAAAGCTGAACTGCTAGCAAGATTCACAAACCCAACCCAGGTGGATTCCCTCATTCTTCTAGGTATAAAGGACCTCCTCCCCGTGATAACACCCAGCCGAAGAGCCAATAGTTTGACCCTAGCAGTAGGGAGTGATATTGGCAGTATGTCTGGCTGGCTTTGCAGTTCATAAAATCCCTTCCACTCTTGTTATAACTCACCTTTCTATGGAATGAACATAGTGACTGAGCCCTCACAGATAGATCTCGTTTTCATAAAACTGCTGATCCAAGAGTGTAGATATATGTATTTTGTAATACGATATAAAGAGGAAGTTGTGGTTTAACATCGGTTTCATAAAATGTACATATTGCTTTTAACAACTTTTTTTAATAAGAACTCACCATCAACAACTTTTAATCCAGTCAGGAATTGATGTGTAGCGGATTATGTAGATCAGCCTTTCTCAAACTTTTGGACATGGGGAACCCTTAAAAAATATTCAGGTCTTCAGAAAACCTCTTTTAAAATTACTATATCCTCAGATCACAGTATATTAGTGTGGTGGTCAGTGGGAAGAATGTCACCCTTACAAATACCCAAAAGGTCATTGAGCAGCGTGGTGCTCAGAGGTTAGCACTCTTGCCTTTGCAGCACCCAGGTTCGTATCCCGGCCAGTACACTATCTGCATGGAGTTTGCAAGTTCTCCCTGTGTTTGTGTGGGTTCCCTCCGGGTACTCCGGTTTCCCCCCACATCCGAAAAATGTGCAGTTAAATTAATTGGCTTCCCCCAAAAAAATTTACCTTAGACTACAATAATGACATATGACTATTGTAGGGACATTAGATTGTGAGCCCCTTTGAGGGACAGTTAGTGACATGACTATGGACTTAGTACAGTGCTGTGTAATATGATGGCGCTATATAAATACTGTCTAATAATAATTGGTGCTTTTTAAATTGATCAGAGAGGTCAATGTGTTTCATGGTTCATGGAACCCCTAGCATTCTCTGGAGGAGCCCTAGAGTTCCCTGGTTGAGAAAAAATGGTGTAGATGGTTGGACCTGTAGAGGGTAGGACATAGGGGAAAAAATTAGCTTTTTGTAGGTTTTTTCTAAAACTGCCCACTCGACTTTGACATTAATTTCGTAAAATCTTTTATTGCTCCTCTATGCACAATTAGTTCAGTTTTAAGATTCTTATTGTTTTTTTTTTCATAAATTGCCTCCACAACAATTCAATGGGATGAAAATCAGAGATTTCACTAGGCCAGTTTATAACCCTCCACTTCTTTTGGTGCCTTACTTTGGTGGATTTGTTAGTGGGCTTTTGAGGACAAATGGCTTTAGATTCTCATTCACAACACTTTGATGTTATACTGCATTTTTACTTAAGATGATGACCTTAAACTGCTAAAGCCATGCAATGTGACTCCAAACCATAACATTTCCCCCACCATGATTCACAGTTTGTATAAGGTTCTTCCCTTGAAATGTTTTCCTTGGTTTGCACCAGATATGCTTACTAGTACTGTATCCAAACAAGGGAACACCAGACCCTCCATATTTGATGTTTATATAGATCTGGTTCCACTTTTTAAGGTTCCTATTATTTGCCAGCTAATCCGGAAACATCTAATTCCAATTGTTGCTTCTCCATAGGAGATATGTCATCATATCTAGGCCATTCAAAGTGGCCAAATATCGCAACAAAGAAAAGAAGAAGAAAGATGATGACAATGCCCACATTGGAACAGGAACAGGTGGGTACAATACCAAAGGGATTGGTTCTGCTTTATGAATACCCAATGTTTTACCAGCATTGAAATAATAAAGAAGTAATGTTGCTTGTTCAACTATGCTACAAGAACTCAAAATATCCCATGAGGTGTGCTTACTTTTTCATATGACTGTACACTAAATACCCAACAGCTCCAGCACAATAACTGATATCCAGCTCCTCCTTTTGTTTTGTTATCTGGGAAACCCATGCTTCATACTACCAGGCAATACTACTAGGCATTACAAAACATACGTCAAGCACAAAGGCATCTTACAGAGTCCCCATCCTTCACCACTAAAGAGGCTTGGAGGGTAGCCAAGAGAGAATTTGACCTGGGGGTTGACAGATGTGAACAATTTAGGCAGAAATTTACCCAGTTATGTTTTCATAAAATTGACAATAAATCTGGGAAAATGCTAGCTAATCTAGTTAGACTGCTTTACAACACTAAAGGTTTACTATCCCTGTTTAATGCACAAAGGTCACAATCCCTGCTCAAATAAATGCCCAATTTGCAAACTTTTATCGTGAGCTATATGCCAAAAGGAATTGTAAGGTTATTTCAACTTCCTCCATATTTTGTAATGTTTCTCTGCCTTCTTTGGCAGAAGAGGATCTGGTGTTTCTGAACTCTCTGATCCTAGGTCAGGAGATAAAGGATACTATAAAAAATTTAGCTAATGGCAAATCTCCAGGGCCTGATTGCTTCATGGCTGAATACTATAAGTTGATGGAAAAGGATATTGTGCAAGATTTACATAATCTTTACTCCTGCATGTGGGAGAATGATTCAAACATCTGTTCCCGTATGGAATAGCACATTAAAGTAATTCCCAAAAAGGCCAGAGACCCCAGACACCCTGGATCATACCTCCCCATCTTTCTCATCAATCTAGATTCAAAAATTTTGTTGAAAATTCTATAAATATAGATTGGCTTTGCTAATACCTCAATTAATTTCCTACCTCCAGGTGGGTTTTGTGAACCGTCGATTTGCAGGAAGCAACATACAAAAAGTTTTGGCTGCCCTAGACTTCACCATGCGACATCCGGCTAAGACATTGCCATTATTACTATTGACGCAGAGAAGGCATTTGACAGCGTAGATGTCACATGGCTTTTCTCCGTACTTGATAAACTGGGTTTTCGGGCTCCTTACCTGACCCTGCTTTCAGCTACTTACAGGTTGCCCTGTGCAAGGGTTTACACACTCAGCTTTTTGTCTGGTCCTCTGTGGCTGGAGAGGGGAACTCAGCAGGGGTGCCCTCTTTTTTTGCTTTGTAATTTGGAACCTATGGTGCGTTTTTTGGCAGGCTCGCCAGAGACACATGGACTTAAGATACATAATAGTGAAATTAGGTCAGCATTTTGCACTGATGACATTCTTCTTTTCACATCTAATCCAACCCAGATTTACCATTCATACAAAATATATTTGCTCAATTTGGTTCAGGTTTTAAAATCAATGTAGACAGGAGTGAAATCCTTCCCCTGACCAACCACAGAGAGACTGCTTGGGATAAAAAAATCTCTGTTTCTAATTGCAAGGGAATGCATTAATTACCTGGGCATTCGCATAGGTAAACAACCATCCTCGGTGTATGGACTAATTTATACTCTTTTGATAGCCAAGATACAGAGGGAACTAGAGATGTGGCACAACTTACCAATATCTTTATTTGGCAGAATTCACCTTAAAATGATATCCCTTCCCAAGCATCTTTATCTATTACAAACCATACCCATGATGCTATGCCACAGGGACGTGATGTTTTCTAGTATACTTTTTTCCAAATGTATATGGCATGGCACCCGTCCCAGGATTTCATGGCTTAAATTAAATCTTCCCGAATCGGCAGGAGGAGCTAACAACCCAAATATAAGAGTTTACAACCTGGCATGCTTAACCAGACATATTGTTGATTGGCTTAAGGGGACTTCCCATTTTTCAAACCATGCCTTGGAAAGTGTGAAGTTCTTTCCCTGGGACCTTAAAGCCCTACTACACTGCAATCTCTCATCACTTCCTGATCAATTAAAAGATAACATCTCAATCAGAGATACTGTACTTGCTTGGCAAGACGTGAGGAGAAAGATTAATCTCTTGTTTGGCCTCTCCAGATATTTGCCCATTTGTGGAGACCATATGTTCCTGCAGGGGAACACCCAACCAATATTTTCAAAGAGGAAGGGTAGAAAAGTGATTGTAGCAGGTGACCAATGAAACACTGAATTGAGACAATTGGTGACCTTTAGAAAACGACGTACCAAACTAGTGTCCCCAACATTTCTCAATCACCCTTTGTACTATTTACAAGTGACTTACTTTATCAGATCGATAGTCAAGGATGTGCAAGGACCCTTGAGCTACTTGGTCCTAAATGTAAGGCCCTGTCAGCCCCCATTAATTTTGAAATATTGGCAGAAAATTTTACAATATATTTGGGAAGTAACTGGATATTTTGTCCCTGCTAACTTTAGTCTGTGTTTATTTGGCTGCTGCGACGATTTAATGGAAGTGGTAAAGGGCAAGGGCAGAAGGGGCTGGATTGACGCCCTGCCTCCTAAATTGGAGGTAATTAAAGGTGTCTTAACTACAGTGTTCCACAGGGAAGCCCTGGATGCAGAACGAAATGACAGTAAACATGTCAATACATTTTTCAAAAAATGGTACAGGTATAAACTTTATTCATTCACACAACTGGAACAAAACAAGATTTTTAAGCCAATTTTGCAGTCCACTTGGTACATTTTAAATGTTTCTTAATGATTACTTTACTGAAGTACTTGTAGTCTATCTGACTGTGTTATTTGCTGATACACCGAATTTCCATAGGGATTATTGCTCCATGTTCCCCCTTTTCCCCTTCTTTTTATTTTTTGTGAAGTTTGATCTGTCTATTTTATATTGCTTGCTCTAAATATTTTCTGCAATTGCAACCTATTGTGTTTCTGTTTTACACTATTGACCAATGTTCCTGTGATAGGAAACATTTGACTTGTTTTTACTTTGTAACCCACAACAACTACTGTTTGTTATTGTCTTCACTGAAATTGTTAATAAAGAGGCCTTATTGGCCGCCAGGAGGGGTAATGCCAATTAAACCTGGAAGAGCAGGTACATCCAGAGTCAAAATGCATGCACAAGAGAGAAGTGCCAGCACTTTAGCCAGGAGGAGGTAAGTGTGATAGTCATGATAAATCCACTTTAAAACCACATAGTCATGATAAAACCACAAAAAATTCATGAATGGCATCAGATTGGTTTTAATATGAAAAAACAAATAATTTTAATTTTTTTTGTATGAAGTCCAACTGGCAATCAACCATATCTCCATGATACTTTCTACCAGAGGTTCCTGACCGCAGTATTTGGAGATCACTAGGCCAGATTTCCAATAAAGATTTCCAAGGCTGGAGAAGATACACTTTTAGCAGTGAACCTGGTTGACCCAGGAAACCTGGAATGGATTTCCTAAAAGTCACTTGTCATTTGTTAGCAAATATTTTAAAATCCTGGATCAGATCAATTCCAGGTTTGCTGGATCACCCAGCTTCACTGATGAACATGTATCCTCTCCAGCCTTGGAGATCTTTAATAAATCAGGTCCATTGTGTCAGGATGTGGGTGAGCTGTCAGTTTTTATAAATGGATCTAAAACTTTGTGGTTGTTTGGGAAGTTTCCTTAACAGATTGCCTGGAAAATTTTATGCATGCATACTCCATCTCAACTACTTCTTTAGGAACTCTGGGTTTCAGCTGTGATAAAACAATGCTAGCATAATCGTGCCAAAAGATTGCAAAATTCCGGCGAATTAAGTCAGAAAGATACGTTGGATCTCTCCTAAAAAAAGGCATACAGCAGACAAATATTATAGATGTTTTTCACGAATACGAATTCTTATTCCATCGTTCCATTTCGTTGGTGTACGCTTAGTTTGTTCACTCGCGATATTTCTATCACAATATCAACATGGGTAGTAAATTATGTTCTGACTTGAAACACAATTTACAATTTAAGCATAAATGTTCCAATTATTTAGTTGAAGATTTGAATATTGACCCATTGGGTGAGATTTATTAAAGCTAATGAAGACCGGAGAAGATAGACTATCATGGGAGAACCTGCGTGATCCAGCAAACCTCAAATGGAGTTGCTAATAATTGGTAAATGTTTTCAACCTTGAACCAGCTTTTAACTTACCTTCTGTAGTATTTTAATAATAATACGCCTTTTATAGGAAGCACAGTGATGATAACTACAGCACACACTGCAGCAATTATAATGTTGTTTTTAGGACTAGTTTGTGCTGCAGAAGATAAGAAAAAAAATGTCAATAAACAAATGAATAAATAATAAAGCATAATATATTTCAATATGACCCTTTTGTAAAAGTATGTATCAATGCAGGTGGAAGATTGTTCACAGCCAATCGAATCCCCATACATTGCTTTCAATGCTTAATAAAACCAAAACGCATTCGGTCACCTAGTGGCCAATTATCAAAGGACCATCAGTCACAATAGTAATAGCCTTACCTTTAATTAATAAAGTGCCAAATCTCGCTCAAATCAACATTTTATAAATACACTGGGAATAATTTATTATTTTTCTGAGACTGGTGAAGAAAGACTATCATGGGAGAACCTGGCTGGCCCAGAAAACCTAAAATGGATTAAAAAAACAAACATTTGTTGTTAGAAAATGTTTTTAATCTTGGTGCAGATCTATTACAGGTTTCCTGGGTCACCCAGGTTCTCTGATGATAGTCTATCTTCTCCAGTCCCAATGTCTGGCCAATGTCTTTATAAAGCATACGGTCTTGCAGAGGGAGAGGGCTTCCAACATGGTCACGATCCCCAAAAATCAAATCCCCAAATCCTCCTTAATTCCAACCAATACTAGCTAGGCATTTCTTCTCACCCAGATAAGAAAAGGAAATGGGTATTAATGGAATTTATTCTCCTCCCACCTACAATTTATTTAAGGATTTCCCAACTCAAACTTTTGAAATTGGGATACATTTTCAAAATCACCAAGTGACATTTTGTGCAGTTGATAGCACCTCATCCTGGGTCCTCATTGACAATAATGAACATATGAGAACCAGCTATGATCAAATACAGACTGGAGGTAAATATTCTTTCTCCATTGCATTCTGCAGAAGAACACTGACACATGTAGGCTGCAATGGCATCTGTAATGCAATCTGTTTAAAGCAGTAATTGTCAAATGCAATTACAGCATTTGGAAAGGTAATAAACTTGTTTTAAAACAAAAAACAATAAAATAAATTGCAGTTTATTGTCAAGTTAATCAATGCATGCTGACAGTACTAAATTTCACCTGGACTTGTAGGCATTGATGACCTCTGATTAATAAAGTGTTATGTCAACATATACAAATATATATTCTTTTTTTATGTAATCGATACTTACTGCCATGTAACAGTTGTAAAACCAGCTCTCCTTGCTGATTGGAACTCCTGCACTGTATATTTGGAATATACCCCTGACTTAAATTCATCACCAGGTTGCTTATACTTTCGGAATCAGATATGACAGTACTGATATGAAGGTTGTTATCATTATAGGAAGAGGGATAGGATTTGTCGTCAACTGTCCACTGTGTAGTTGCTTCTGGGAATGCAAGAATTATACAATTACATTCTATTTTGCTTGAGAGGTCCATGCAGCAGGAGTGCATCGAAGGACTTTCTCTGGGTTTATCTGAAAAACAAAAAATGTAGAAGAGTCTAAATAAGACATTTCTCTGGTATATTTGGGTTACCTGCTGATTTGTTTCTGCTGTCCTGGATTGAAAGGATTTCATTTGTGTGTGCTAAGTGGAAAAGAGAGGCCCGTAGCTGTAAGATATTAGGCAAAGGGCCTACATGACACAGTGTGAGGCATAGCCAGGGACAGTTAGATTTAATAAAATGTGGTAATGGTTTGGGAGGGGCAGTGGTAACGTGGAGCGTGAGGTAGTAGGGGATTGGGTGTAGGATGGTTTATAAGGGGGGAGACGGAAGTTACCGCCATGAAATGGAGCCTAATGTGAACCTCTATGGCCAGCATTTTGCAGGCATCATTCTACCACTTAAAGTGGACATAAACTCAAAATTTTTACTTTACATACAAGGGTAAACAACCCTTTTATATAAAGTAAAAAATTGCCTTTTTTTAGGTGCAACGCCCTTTTCTTTTAAATAAAAAGGGTGCAGCACCTCCCCCTTCTGTCTTGATGTCTGCACATTGCAAGATCGGGAGATGTATGAAGAAGAATGAAGAAGACTAAAGGAGATGACGGCATCCAGCGCTTCCTCCATGCTGGGCCAAAGAAGTATACCGGGATGACACGGGACCCAAAGAAACTTCCTGATGGATTGATGGATCTGCAGGTTTAAAGGTAAATGGTATTTTTTTATTTTTAGTTTAGTTCTGCTTTAATATTTCCCTATCTTAAGACATACATAAGCCAAAGAATTGTAGACATCTCTCCAAATTACAGACCCCAGATGTTTCATCTGCACCCATTTTTTAAAAAGATGGATCAAGCACATTAGCATGCATTGTTCATTGAGGAGCTTTGGCAGTAGAATGAGGTGTATACCTTTGGGATAAATTAAATGCTGATGGCAAGCCATGTCTTCTTCTCCAACATTATTATCTGACCTGAGAAATGTTTTTTTGGCTGAATGGTTGCAAATTGCCGTCAACACACCCCAGAAGCCTTTCCAGAGGAATGAAAGCTGTTGTAGTCATTAGGGGGGAACCATTTTTATATGACTTTGGAATAGGATGTCCAGGAAGCTCAAATAAGTGTCATGGTTAGGAGTCCAGAACTTTTGGTAATGTTGGGTCTGTTTTAATAAAGCTCTCCAAAACTGGAGAAGATAGACTACCATGGGAGAACCTGGGTGATCAGAAATGGACATGATCAAGGATTGAAGACAAATGGCAAATAACATGAAATGATTTTATGAAATCCATTCTAGGTTTGATTGATCACCCAGGTTCTCCCATGAGTCAATTTTCTCCAATCTTGGCGAGCTTTAAAAATCAGGCCCATTGTCTACACATAACTTATACAACTGGTCCAGTATCCAATGGATTTTCTCAGAAAATAAAGATGTTGACGTTGGGACTCTGGTACACCCTTACCCATAATCTAGGCCCTTAAGACTTAAACTTTCCATACCTAATACTACAGCTTAATAAAAACAAAAGGCCATTTTGTTTGCTAATTTTTCATTGAGAGTGGGGAAGCGATAAATATACTGACAGGGTTTTCCTATCTGTGAGTGTCGTTGTTGGAGATCCTAACATTATGTGAACAATCCCTAAAGTTGACACAAATGTCTAAACTGAAAAAATAATAATATTTAATACATTTGCTTTTATAAAAGCCATCTGAAGAATTACACACAACAGTATTTGCCATTAAATTGTGCCATGTTCACACTTACAAGGTATCTTAATTGTGATTCTGGTGTTGGAGCTTCCAATAGAATTGCGTGCATTGCATATATATAGCCCTTCATCCCGAAATGTGACATCAGACACTCTCAATTCCACATTGGATAGACCTCCAGTAATTGGGTTACCGGACTTTATCCAGGTCAAATTGGCTACTGGAGAAGCCTCTGCAGTGCACTTTAAAGAAAAGGTTGATCCATCTGGAGCATAGATGGTATTTTTACTATTTATAAAGCAATCTGGAGAAGAAGAAACAAAGACAGGTCACCTATTGTATAGATGAGACGAGATAAAGTGGAAACAGGGGGAGCAAGGTCATGCTGTAAAAAGTCATTCACCCTCCAAAGCAGTCTTTCATAAATTTTGCACCCTTGAGGAACCCTTAAAATATTTTTCAAATATTGGAGAACCCCTGCTAAAAGCCATATAATGGGAGTCAGTGAGATAAAAGCCTTCTTAATTGGGGACCAGTGGAAACAATGCCCCGTAACATTGGTTGGCACCTTTATTGACAACTAAAAACATCACTGAAATCATGCAATTGGCTTCACTAAATTGTGTTGGCCGCTGAACTTTGAGGTCATTTTCAATTGGGAGGTCAATCAGCCATAGTTAAGGAATGCCTAGAATCTTCTGAAAAAGCCCTTCGGCACTTTTTGGTAGTGTTGAAGCAATAGGAAAAGGTTATACAGGCTACAAAAACTTTTTAGGGTTTCCACTGTCTTTAAAAGCTAGCCAAAAATGTTGGTTTAGCATACATTTAAAACCACATAAACAGTTACAATTTCTAATTTTCCCAATGTTATATTTCCTAGAACCATTATAAAGCAGGAAACAAAGTAAAATGCTGGTACCTGTATTTGTAGCACAAATGATTTTCGGCATTCTTGGGACATCTGTAGTTACAAAAAAAGAAGAACAAAGGTTCTTCTTCAAAGGTTCTTCAAAAAAAAAGTTACCCTCCTGATAATGAAATGCATGAAGTAGACCATTAAATTATTTACTCAATTATGAGCAACAGAACAGACATCTTTGGATATGTGCAGCTTAAGCATTTAATAGTCTTTGAAAAAAAACTTAATCTTGATAATTTGCAGTAGAGCAGTTTAAAGTAAAGTAAATTAAAGTTTGTATGATCAGGGAAGTAATTTTTGCAGAAAGGGACAGACAATCTGCCTTCTGCAATAATGTGACTTACCTGCCAGATAGCTCCGGGTTTCTGGCAAAAAGCTGAATTGTGAATGTGCAGCATCAGCTTTATTTGCCAGGGAAACCGGAATTCCAGCCTTTCTTTGTGTGTGCCAGGATGATGTATGGCTATGCCATCCTGACATGGCCAATCAAGATAGCTGAAGATCATCTGGAAGCAGAAGGGTAAAAGAAAGATGGTGGTTCCTGGCTTTGGAACACGGACAGGTGAGCTGGATGGGTTTAGTTCCACTAAGCAACATCACCATTCGTTTTATAATTCCCTCTGTCTCTCAAACCTGATTTCAGATTTAGGTATTTCAATCTCAATTTCTGGCTGGAGGACATCCAGCTTCATATGGCCCTGTCTTCCCAAGATTACCTGTCCCTGGTCTGCTTCTTTAATTCACTGGATTTCAGTTTTTAGTATCACAATTCTTAGTATCACATGTGGGAAATCCACATGCAAATTAAGCCTCCCTCCAACACCAAGGAATTTTGCCATTTGACACCCACATTGAGGACATCACTTGGTCTAAGATAAGGTATGCAAGAAAAATGAAAGGTTTTGATTCAAAATTTGATTGATATGGTAATGACACATGAAGGGAAGGGAAAAGAAAGCAGATAAACGTCAGCTTTATTGCACCATTAAGTATTAAGTACACCATGGCCCCATAGCGCTAGTCAAACTTATGGCAGACTTCAGTGGTGCATGGAAGTTCAGCTCTCCATAAAAACAAATGGAAGTATCACATGAATAAACACATTTAAAGTATGAAAAGAAACTTATGGAATTATGGCGGTATGGAATTATGGCGGTAACAATTGCTGATTAAAGCTCTTCTTGACTATGGAAGATAGACTATCATAGAAACCTGGGTGATCCAGCGAACCTGGAAAGGATTTCCTAAAACGCATATGCTATTAATATGCAAATGTTATGAATCCTGGACCAGATCCAATCCACCCAGGTTCCCCCATGATAGCCTATCTTCCCCCGTCTTGTTTCAAGCACAGCTGTTTAGGAAGGGATGCCCTTGCTGAAAGTTTCTGCTTTATTGGGAGCCTGGGGGTCACTACACAATGATTTATTTTGTCTCAAAAGGTACTTACACTGCACAATGATCTCTACAGTCCTGTTATTGATCCAATGGTAATTCTGAGCTTTACATTGGTATCTTCCAGTATTATTTGAGCTAATGTTCCTCAGTTCATAGGAAAGCGGCTTTCCATGCACAGATACATTGAGCAGTTTGTCTTTATCATACCACGAAATGTTGGCTTGAGGGTTGCTGTCCACAATGCAAATAATGCCTAAGGAGTCTCCTTCCAGCACAGTGATAGTTGTATTCTCAGTGGTGGTATTACCTGATGGAACAACACATGTAAAAACGTAACCAGAAGACAAATTGAGAGTGATTAATAAACCATCTAAGGATCTCTGCAGCATCCAATGAGCATCCATTGCTCATGGTTTCTTGGCCTATCCGATTTGTTCTAATTCAAAAAGCTTGAACTTGAACTAACTAACTTATTACTGAAGCACTCAAATTATTTTAGCCTAATCTGTTTTTCTAATATAAAGAATATAAAGACTAGGTTTGTTTTCAGTGTAGCCATCCAAATAATTTCTTTAGAGATTTGAGGTCTGGAAAGGATAAATACCTTTAACAGTGGTATTGATGGTAATAATAGGAGGATCTGTAGGAGACAAAAACAGAAATTTAGGAAACAAAGAGAAAGGTCATCAGAAGCGATGAGCGAGCAAATTTTTAATCTTGATCTCGCTGCAAAAATTTTTTTTTAGGTGTGCGATCCGTGGCACTAGATGTTAATTAACCTCTAGTGCCGGGGGATCAGACATCTTCTCAATGAATGCGGCCGCCTCATTGAGAATATCCCTGGGACTAGAGGTTAATTTACTTCTAGTGCCGGGGATTACACATCTTCTCAATGAATGCGGCCTGAAGCAGCCGCATTTATTGAGAATATCCCCGGGACTAGAGGGTAATTAACCTCTAGTGCCCCTGGAATCGCAAACAGGAGGATTCCCTGCGAGTCTTCCTGTTTAAATTTCCTAGATCTTCCGATGGTTTTGCGAAATCGGTTCGCCAAAATTTTGGGAAACCATCTGAAGTTTGAGGAAATTTTCACGTGAATGCCAGAGGCATTTTCGCTCATCCCTAGTCATCAGTTATATATAGTGAACATATACAAAAATGAAAAGAAGCTGTATTAATAAATCCTATCCAGTAAGAATGAGAAGCCAGACCTCTGAAGCTATTAAAAAGCACTCAACCTACAACTGCCATCACAACATGGAAAAAAATACACTTGGGGACCAGGGTACCAGAGAACCTGCTGATTCGTGACCGTCTACCCACTTGAAAGCAATAAATTGCCAGTATACAGCTAATTAGGTGGATTTGGGATACTCAAACACACAAATTGAATCATGGTCAGTCGTCACATGGTTGATTGTTTCCCCCAGCTGGCTGACTCTAAGGGTAGAACTGGCTTTTCCCATGCAGTATATCAATGCTTTTGAGCTTCAGTCCTCAAGGACTACACGCAAGCCAGGATGTTGAAATAAACAGAGATTTTATGTAAACCAAACTTTATGAAATTTAATTTTATATTTTAGAAAAATACTGTGCGGATCTCTGGTCCTCCAAGTCTGGAGTTTGACACCCCTGTTAAAAAAGAATGTCCCTGGGTGACCAATCAAAGGATAACTGTTGAAGTTAATGTATTTTTTCCATTAGGAAGATTTTCTGCAATGGAGACTCAACCAGGGGTGAAAGGAAAATCTCCAACAGCCAGCTATTTAACCCAATGGGTATGGTCACACCAAACACATTGCAAAATGGCTTTTCCTTGCAAAGTCGAAGAAAAGATGCAGATAAAATACAGCTAAGTTTAGGTAAATGGAACAAAACTGGCACCTTGGCCCAAGCACAAGAGTCTAAACATTTGATCTATGTATTCACACGTAAAGTTGGCTTACATTCAACATTTAAAATCATTTTCTGGCTTGTTGAGGTGTTGCTTTTTTGAAAGTTTACTGTGCAACTCAACGGAAACGTGTTATCCAGCCTGGATGGAGTAAACGTTATATTGGAGTAGTAAGTTTTGTTTCCATCTGGATAGTCTGCTGTATAAGTGACAACCTTCCCTTGTACCCCACTCCAGGTTATCAGAGGGGTAGAGCCATTGCATCTTCCTGGGCTTGTGCAGGTCAGTGTCACCTCCTTACCAGCCACCAAGGTCTTCTCTAGGGAGATCTCAGGCTTATCTGTAAGCTCTGTTGGTGGGGTAAAAAAGTCATAAATCTTTATATTGCACCCACAATACATTGCTAGCTTAAATTTTGTTATTATCCTAACTCCTAATATTATTCTGTAAACACTGTTTATGATTTTATCATGGTAGGTGCAAAGATTAAAATGTATAAAAACCCTGAATCAATATTCAATATTTAGATACTTTTGAGCCTTTTCTCTCCTTGGTTGGTCTTCTTTGTAGTACAATGTTTAGACCTCTATAAAAAAAATGTACAGCTCATATTTGGAGTTTTCTGGCCCTGGACTGGTTACCCAGGCTTTGAAGCCTAACTACCAACATTTTGGTTCTATTCCCTATTCTTTGGCTTGGCATCTTCAGATTCTGGGCTGATAAATTCCATTTTTTAGCTTTATCACCGCCCTTTGGATCTATTCCCTCATCCGTTGGCTGTGAATCTTTTAGCTCTTGGCTAAAAATGTTAACTCTAATTACCACCCATTTTCTTGCCCAGGAATCATCAGACCCTGACCTTTAAGCCTAATTACTACATTTTGGATCCATTCCTTCATTCTTTGGCTAGAAACCCTCTGGCGCTGGACTAAAAAATGTAAGGTTTTAGGCTTTATTACCACCCTCTGGATTCATTCCTGCATGCTTTGTCTGGGGATCACTGGACTCTGGACTGGCGATCCTGGCATTTAAGCCTAATTACCACCTTTTGCATCAATTCCCCCTTAATCATCCCTAGTTATTTAGCTGACTCAGCATCCATGCAATGTGTCTCCACTAGTGCCGAGCCCCCTAGCTCTGCTGAGCATTTCACCTACACCTGTTGGTTAATTCAGTGGTTTCCCTGTTAAGGTCCTGTGTTTACCCCTTGTTGCCCAGCCTGTTGTTTCCCAGTCAGTTCCCTTGTGCTGTTCCAGTGTTCATCTGTGCCTGTGTTTATCACTGTGTCACCTGTGCCTCCTGTTGTTTCCAGTGTCTCCTGTCTTCCCTGTCTCTGCAGAGACCCCAATGTCACCGGTGTCCATTTCCTGGATCCCTGGTATTTGACCCCTGGATCTGGACCTCTTTTCCTGCTTTCTGCCTGCCTTAACCCCGGCCTTTCTTGACAATTCTTCCATCTTGTGACTTGGTACTGTGTATCACCCTAGGACCACAACCTGGCAGTAACCAGCAGCGCAACATCCTCACCACTAGAGGCTCTGGAGAAGACCTGGTTGCTGCTTAGACTCAGTGCACTTTTATGCAAGCCCTCTTGTGGCTCTGTCTCCCTAAGCATGGCATTAGACCTAATTACCACCCTCTGGATCCATTCCCATCCTTTGGATGGAGATCCTCCAGCTTTGGGATGGTAGGTCAGGTTTTTAAGTCAAAATACCATCCTCTTGATCCCTTCCTCCATTCCCCAACTTTTAAGGCCAACTACAGCTCCTTTAGGCTGTAAGTTGTTTTTCAGTGATGTCCTCCCCAACTCAGATATGTCTATTTTAAATATTTTTTTTATTACTAAAAAGTAGTTAAAAAGTAATCATGGGTACATCTAATCTCGATGCATTAATCCTTCATGGTTCATAGTACATGGTGGGGGTGTATACTTTCTATTTGTACAATTATATTTTTTACATTGATACAAGGAAGTTAGAAAGTTAGGAGGTATGTAGTATACGCTGAGTAAATCATTGTCAACACAATCTCTTAATCTCTATCACCCCATAACATCATCAAGCATTATGTTAGTAGACGCTTCAAATTTAACGAATGTGAATACTACACACAAACGAGTTAATGATTATATGATTTTTTAGGGATTGTGTTTAGATCTAAATTAAAAATCCTGGAGCAGGTAAAATCCACACTGCAGGTTCCGTGTTCTGCAAAGGCTGTGTACAGCACTGTAACAATGTCACTGCAATTTGTTACATCAACATCAACAATTTGTGAAGGCTTTCAGTGCCTGGAGTTTTATTGTATTTTATGCATCTGTTTTACCTGTCAAAATTTCCCTTGTGTAGACATCCAAGACCTCTCCTGGCTGCCACCATATTGGACATAATGTCTGCAGCCCCAGCAGACTCAGCATTATCTTTAAGCAGTATTTTATCCCCCAGTGGCTGCATAAATGTTTATGTAGGGAGGTAAAAGGAGGGACAGAGCAGCTGTACCAGCACAGATAGTAATGAAACACTCCCAGAAGAGGGGAGAGCTTTGACATGAAAGAGGAGTAGGGGAATCTTTGCTGGGGAACTGACTTTCCCAGAATACTAAACATTGCTAGCAAGTTTAAAGACACATTGAAAGTAAATAACACAACATTTATGTAAAGGAAACAAAAGCAATTAAGCATTTAAAATACCTGACAATTACCTTTATGCAGAGTCTAATCAGAGACACTTTGCTAGACTTGAATGGGTTGCGGTAATACAATAATCCTAAAAAGTCTGTTGTACTCACCTATCACAGTCACTTCAGGTTTAATATTAGAAAAGCTGTACTTGTTACTGTATATGAGTCTGAACAGATAAAAAGAGGAATCGCTTGGCACTGCATCATTGATGGACAGAGAACAGTCTCCTTTCCACACTTCACCAGTCAGGAAAAATCGTCCTTTAGTAGCTTCACTTATATCCCCCTTTGTAGCAGCCACGGGTGGTGGGTTTTTATCCGTTCCATTGAACCACAACCCTTCTGTATTTCTTTCACTTAGTGTTACTGACTTTTCCACAGTGAAATGGCATGGAATATGCACACAAAGTCCTCTCTGCACAGTGACACTCTTTGGTGCTTCTATTGAGTATCCTGGAATCGAGTTTGTATCTACAATAAAAAAAAAAAATTACCTTTCCATTCAGGTGGAATTAAACTCTATAAACTCTAGAGTTTAAATTGCCCAACTAGAAGTGCCCGGCACCTACATAATGGTAGCATCCTCCAAAACATTTATTTCATACCATTTGGAAGATTTGTCCCTAGTGAGGTCACCTGCCCAAAGTTGACTACATTTATGGTATCCTGGCCATGCCATGATCTGCAGAGTTCTGTGCCTTGATTACGTCATCATCTATCCATGACACAAGCACCTGCAAGTCTCTTTTTGCTTCTTGAAAAACCTCATATGACCAATGGCGTCTCCTCTTTATGCCTATGTGTATATACTCTGATGTTTACCTATTGCTATGAAGATTTGATGTGGTTTAAAAGTACTAGTTTAAATAAAGCTGTGGCTTGGATTATTTGAAAATATGCAAAACAGTTGGTACAGTTATAGATTCCAATATGGCGATGCTACAAGATATACCTTTTTTTTTTTTTTGTGGTGGAAGGCAGGACTTAATTCCACTTTAAATCAGTGTTGTTTATGTTCTTCTGATTATTTTCAGGGGACCAAGCCACTGGAAGAACAACCAACAACCTTCTAAAGGAAAGATATACCCATATCACTAAATAGTCCTGTTTTGTAGAAAATCCAAATATCCTGCTCATTCATGGAGACCCATAACCTACCAATATACACCAAAAAGTATTCCATCAGCCCTGCTTTACAAGAATTAGCAGTAAATCTGGTTAAGTGTGACAGGTTCAAGGGCTTAGGTCCCATATTCCTATATCCAACATGCTATGTTCTATCTCTATCTCGCTGCTTTATAGTAGGGGCAGTGAGTTGTAAAGTCCTGATTATGGCAACTGCCATTCCGTCATACAGAAAGATGGAACAGTTATTTGTACATGACCTAGTGTGTGTTTTTAAGGCCCCACAGCCCCACAGAAATCCACACAGATTTCTGCTTGAAATAAAATGTTTAGCTCTAGACAGGTGTTTCCCACCTTTTATAACATTTAGGATCCCCTTGAAATAACTTTCAGGTCTTCAGGGAACCTCTGCTATATTTACTATATACACTGTTCACAGTATTAGTGTGGTGGTCAGTAGGTAAAATTACTCTTACAGGTCTGGTCATAAGGAAGGCTGCCATCCTTACATATAGCCAAAAAAGATCATTGGAATCCATGAAACTGGCCAGAGAGTCACAAACTACTCATTTCTCATGGAACCCCTAGCAACTTCTGGAGGAACCCTGGTTGATTAACACTGCTCTACACAGTGCCGTCCTTAACACTTGTGCTCATCAGTATGCTTGTTTGGATTTATGGACAAGGGGAAGCATGAACAAGCTCCATAGCATGTCAATACTTTTAACCCTGAACACATGGGATATGAATTGACCTATTAGAGTGTGATCCTCCCTTATACAATTTATCCAATATTCAACCCATAGCCAACATTGTACACAGTCCTGTATGCCTGCTTTATTTGATTGTACTTACATGATATCCATGTAAAGATCAAGATAAAGGAACAGTTCACGTAATACCAGGTCATTCTGACAAATTGATAATAATGTGCTCATGGGAAGTTCTTAAAAGCTAGAAAAGAAAGAAACATAGTTAAAGTTGCCATGCCACCAGTCCATTCGTTTCAAGAACAATCTATGTGCATTAAATGTATTGTATGCTTGTTATGTACATCCACACAGCCCCTGCACCATGATTTGAGGTTTGAAATGTTCACTTGTTGCACTGTTCTACAAAGGAGCAGCATTGTACCTATTCTATTAAACAGGCTTAAACATTTGAATTATGACCTGGATTTCTGATACAGTGAGCAAATTAAAGGACAAATAGATGGATATACTTTAAAATTATGTCTACCGGCTACATCAGCCTTTCGCAATGTTTTTACATGGGGAACCCTTGAAAATACCTTCAGGTCTCCAGGGAACCCCTGCTATAACTACTATATCCACAGCTCACAGCACATTAGCCATTGGGAAGAATGTTACCCTTATAGATAGCCAAAACATCATTGATGTCACTTAAACTGACCTGAGAGATTGAACATTGCTTGAGGAACCCTAGGAATATCTACAACAGGGGTGCCCAACACGTACCAGTAGATCGCAAAAGCAGATAGATTGCGGAGGCCTGCCTTTTAAAAAATAAACTCTAACACGCACAGGAGTTAATAAGTCCAAATACCGTTCCACCATGACTGATGATCATTTGGATTTCTGTTTGAAGCTGGCTACCAGCAACTACTGTCCGGATTATGCAACTTTGGCTGATTCCATTCAGTTTAAGACATCATGGGAGTAAGACAAAGGCCAGAAATGTACAGAAAAATTATTAATAAATATATATAATATTATTGTATACTTGGTTAATATATATATAAATAAATATATGTTTTGCATTTTTATTGCTGGTAGATCATTTTGACCAAAAACGTGTGGGCACCCCTGATCTAGAAGAACCCTGGTCCAGAAACACTTTTTTATTGTAAAGAAAGTACAATTAAACATGAACCTGGAATTTACCTGATTTTTTCAAAAAGTCATGTAGGGTTGCAAACAGAAATGGTCTCCAAATCTTATTTTCCATAGACGTGAATCCAACCTAACCGTCAATAACACATACATGATTTTGATTTGTTACCTGCTAGTCTATGGAACACACCGACAGCTCCCCATTTGCCATCATCACTTCTTGCTGTCGGTTAAATTTCTGCTTAAGAATGTCTTGGCAATGGCCTTATATTGCTTCCCTCTGATCTCCTCTCTGATTATACCTTACCCATTTTCATAATTGCCTAAATAAAAGCAGAAGTCTGAATGGGTAAGTAAGTAAGAATGGCTTTTGGACATCCACAAACTAAACCATCACTAGGTGGAGTTATTATTACACCAAAATCATTAAATACTTTTTGGCTGGTCTCCATATAAAATGCGCTTGTTGTTTATGTTGTTGCCCTTGGAAGGTCAGTCAAATAGGAAAACAAAGGCCCAAATGGAAAACAGTGGGCCCGCCAGAAACATTGCATGGGCTTATCTGCCATCCTATCAGCACTGCTAGGATTATGAAACATCCTGGGCATCCTGGGTTGAGGGGTTAAAGATAATGAGAAATAGATGGGATCAAATAGTGCTAACAGTTTGGAGGGCTTAACTGGGTATTGAGGTTACTCTACTTTTGGCCAAAAGTCTGCAAAAGACAAAACAGGGGTAACCAGTATGTAACATACATAGTGCAGAGGTTAGGTTATGTAATACTCTGAGTGAATAGGGTCAGGTGTATGTAAAACACAAAATGCAATAGGAGTATGTATTGTACTGGGTGCAGGGGCCAGGGGTATTTTGTTTACTGAATGCTGGGGTCAGGACTATGTAATGCACATATTAAAGTATTGATTCTTGACTTTTCTACCATGGAGGAACCCTTGAAATAATGTTCAAGTCTAAAGCTACGTACACACTTCCAATTATTATCGTTGGAAAACGAACGACGAACGATCCTGCACGATATATACGAACGATCGTATAGCACCGATCCTGCACATAGAGCTAACGACACGATCGTTCGTAGATATTGTACACACAATAGATATGATCGTTTGAGCGATAGAGGAACTATGTGCACGACAGGAAAGTGAACGAACGTTCGTTCATTACACATGCTCAGCTCATGGACGATCAACGAACGATCGTACACACGAACGATGTTCAACGATCGTCGTCCAATCCGATCCGCTGGTCCGGTCGTTCGTTTCCAACGACTTTCCTCGTTCGTCGGCGTCGTTGGTTACTTTTTTACGAACGATTTTTTGCCCAATCGATCGTTCGTCGTTCGATTGGAACGATAAAAATTGGAAGTGTGTACGCACCTTTAGGGAACACCTCCTATAATTATATCCACAGCTCACAGTACATAAGTATGATGGTCAGTAGAATGAATGCCTCCTACATTGCCGGCCTTTGGGAAGAATAGCCAAAAAGTTCATTGGTATCTATTAAACTAACCCAAGACTCACAAACTAGGTATTGCTTAAGGAACCTCTACCAACCTCTGAAGGGACCCTAGGGTTCCACAGAACCCTGATCAAGAAACATCATAATAAAGGGTCGGGTGTATGTAACATACTGCACTTAATGCTGGGGTGGGATGCATGTAATATTCTTAGTGTAGGGGTCAGGAGTATTTAACATACTGACTGCAGTGTTCAGGACTTTCTACAACATAGCTACACAGCACGCCCTATCAGTATCCCTATAAACACACACAAATATGCACACACCGATTTATATATGCACTTTATACACACGATCATTATTTCCCTATAGGCATGGCTAGCTATCCATTCCTCAGATACCCATTTCCCTGAATGGGGGTGCATTGGTGGTGTGAGTGCCCTGATGGGCTGGGCACTGTTTAAGGTTACCCCTTATGCCTGTACCAGGTTAGGGGTGCTCAGCAAGTTCTGGTACTGTTGCAGCCTACTTACTCCTAGTATTCCATTAAATTTATTATAAGTATTGAAAGGTTAATGAAGACATTCTCAATCAATATTTGATGGGTTCATCAATTAAACACAGACTGAGAAATGCCTGTTTTTTGTTCAATTGGTGTGCATATTTTTCTTATCAAAACTCTTCTCTGTATTTGTTGATGCTGGACTAGAAAAGTGGGAACAAAGAACCGTGCACTGTGGTACCTCTCCTGCGGTTTAGTTTGCAGGCTCTTGCTGTTCCTATGAAGATAGAACAAAGAATTTGTCTCTTGGCTTAATTTACCATCCAACAAAAAAGTTTGCTATGTTTATCTTTTTGTTATTGCCCTTTGTGACTTATCTTAGTTTTTCCCATCACAGCCCAACCCCTTGTAATATCAGATTGATATATGACTGCCAAGGTGGACAAAGCACGGAATGCATGCAAATATTCAAATTGCAACGTGTATTACACTGTTTGACTGCACAATATTTGCATAGACTATAAATGACATGTTTATGTGCTGTTCTAGAGAAATCTGCCTCACCTTCATTTACAAGAGCCCAAAGTCCTAAAGGATCTTCATTGGGAGAACCTGTGCTTTCATAATCCTCTTCCATTTCGCTGATCTGCATAAATAATAGTAGGTGGTACATTTTGTTCTGTTCACATGCAACGTCCATGTAGCTGTAAACAAAGAAAAGAGTTAAGTCCTAATGGATATAGAGACCTCAATAAATCATTTTTTTCATTTGCCTCTACTCCAAAGGTAAGCTTATTCAAAGGCCCGGGGCTATTTTAGTCTTAGCAGTAGGAGTAGCTGGTGCTGTGATGTAGCACCAGCTACCTTACTATTCTTTGCTTATACTCCAATTGCTATTCACCTTGAGCATTGCCTTGGACCTGCTGCCTGCCCTGACCACTTGCTTGGATCTTGGAATATGCCTGCTGCTTGCCCTGACCACTTGTCCTCTTGTCTCATCCTTGGACTACGCCTGCATGGCGTCTGCTCTTACCACTTGCCTGAACCTTGGACTACCCCTGGCTGCCACCACTTTCACTAATTGTTTGGACCTTGCACTAAGCCTGCTTGCTGCCTGCTCTGGCCTGGACCTTGGACTAGACCTGCCTGCTGCCTGCCATGGCATGGACCTTTGACTACGCCTGCCTTGACCACCTGCCCTGAACGCTTGCCTGGACCATAGACAATGCCTTCCTGTCACCTGCCCTATTACCTGATCCTGGGATCATGCTTACTTATTTCCAGTTCTGACCCCTTCTTACCGTGGTATTTCACCTGCTGCACATCACCTGTCCACACATTAAAGCCTGTCCATCCCTCCTCCTCAGGTAAGGTGACCCTGAGGGTTGTGACCTGGTGGCACCTTGCAACTAGAAGCACAGCAGCCTCTAGGGTTACCAGCACATCACAATTTGCGGAGTGCCTTGGTGAAGGTCAGGGGTGACTTAGACTCTGTGCCTCAAGTAATACCATGCTACGTGCCTGAGCAGACCCTAACATGACCAGAGTAGGATTTTGAATACGGCAGGGATGGCATGTGCCTTAAGGTCCCTGTACAAGAGGAACATTCCAGATCTGGTGTTGATTGCAGGAGCCAGATACTGGTCTATGCTGTAGTAGCTGCTCACAGTGACTCCCATAAACAAAGTCTGCAAACACAGCTGTTTGTAAACTTTTTTTTTATACAAAAGCATTGACCAGGACCATGACATGAATATGGGGAAAATTCTCTAATGCGGACACTTGCTTTGGTGACATCCAAGCAGGACAACCTTAAGGAAAAAAGAGTGGAAAACCTCTGATATCACTGGACCACCTTAAGGAATAAATAAGTGCCAGAATTTATTTAACCCATTGCCCGGGGCCCAGTCTGGTATGGACCTATTCTGAGGGCACCTTAAAGTATTTCTGGAAATAGCAGACTTCACATGTCCGCTAACAACTATTATGGGAGTTAATGGTACTGAATAAAATTATTTTTTTATTACACGCTTTATCTAAAAAAAAAAATAAAAACAATATCACGTACATGTGACATTATAAATACATTATACTTTGTAATGATCATTCATTGTTTCCCAACGCTTTTCAGTTTAATTGCTTCATTAGGAGGAACACCTGCTGAAAAGTCTTGTATTAATATGTAATTTATCGTCCAACTTGATCACAGGATTTCAAAGAACATCTGTGTCGCATAAAAGGAGAACATCTGAGGTTGGAAAAATAGATATGTCAACAGAACAACCAGATGATCAGCAGTCAGACCACGGCGGAGGTGTGCTCCATATATCTCTCTTACATACCACTCTGCTGCCATATGTGTCTCCTATCCAGACATCGTGGCCCTCACATGTCATTATAAGAGCCAGGGGAAGGGCTGCTCACCATTATTATTATTACACAGTATTTATATAGCACCATCATATTACACAGTGCTGTACAAAGTCCATAGTTATGTCACTAACTGTTACTCAAAGAAGCTCACAATCTAATGTCCCTACTATAGTCATATATGTAGTTTAAGGTCAATTTTAGGGGGAAGCCAAATAACCTAACTGCATGTTTTTGGGATGTGGGAGGAAACCCACGCAGACATGAGAAGAATCTGCAAACTCCATGCAGATAGTGTCCTGGCTGGGATTCGTACCTAGGACCTAGCGCTGTGAAGGCCAGAGTGCTAACCCCTGAGCCACCATGCTGCACCATGGCCACCAAGAAAAGACCTGTGATGGCAGCTGATTAGCCTAAAGACTGTAAAAAAATATATAGTGAATAGTTTAGAAAAAAAGATCCAAAGCTTGCCTGGAGGAAAATAATGAGAGGGGTGTTTGGAGATAAATTTGCAATTGATCACAAGCTTCATAGAGCCAATGTATTTCTAGGCTGTGTGTATTCTAATGCTGTCATGTAAAGAGGTTTCCTCTTGGTAATATTTATTTAGAACAAAAGAAGAACTGAGATATACCAATTTACTCATGTCTCATTTTGCAAGGTAAATCTGGTTATTTTCTATGCAACAGTCGTCCTCCTCCACAATGGGCGATCATAAGCTTCCTCTATAATACCTGAATCTGCTGGCACGGAACAATTTTCACAACACCAAGACATGCATGATTTCCTGTGTTCCCCTTCTACGCCATATGTGATTACCTTTCTGTGGTGACACAAGTGATACCCAAACCACAAATAATAACAGTATCTGTAACACAAGGAATTCAAATGATGTTTATTGGTTTGTGCTGATATCTGCACAGGTACAGGCGATGGTAAAGGGGAACTGACCCTTCTGCAATGAAAACAATACATCAGCAACAGACAACCATAGTGGATTAATGAATTACTAAAATGGCACATGGTATTCAGTATCAAACGAGTAATTTCCATATACACGAGGATGCATTTCTGTATCATACACATTAGTTCCATAACAGGTGTTTGGAGGCTACGTGATGAAGTGAATTAAAATAAAATACCATCAGATCAGATATCAGAAACAGATCTGCTCCACACCTTCCACCAATGGGAAACAAGATGGCATTGGTGCTTCATTGGGATTGGATAGAATAATAAGGGGGACAAGCATTAGAACTGTCTTATAAATAAATAAAAGTTATATCAGTCTTGTGATATATTAGACAGATCTCTTATATACTGAGATATCTCCTAAGATATCCATGTCCCCTGGTGTGTGTACCATGCATTATCTGGTGACAGGCAGGTAAGATAACTGTTTGGGTAATAAGGAGTTGGCAGACAGATGTTGTTGTTGACATGTTTTGCCAATCTTGTTTTAACTCATAAAAGCTGATTCCCAATATGAACACAATAATTACACAGCAACTGCACAGGCACCAGAATTTACAAATGAACCATTTATGCTCCAGTGTCTCAGTTCAGGAAGTAAACAGTGATCTTAGATATTTTCTGAAGAACAATGGCTGCATCCTACTCAAGAGAAAAGGTGGCAGTGCTATGATCTGGGGTGCCTGAGAGGACAGTGTTATAGTCAGGGGAGCTGTGGGGGCAGTATTATGATTGGAGGTGCCTGTGGGGGCAGTATTTGATCTGAGGTGCATGTTGGGGAAGTGTTGTGATCTGTGTATCTGTGGGGGCAGAACTATGATCTGGGGTATCTATGGGGGCAGCGCTATGATCCAGTGTATCTGTGAGGGCAGTGTTATGATCTAGTGTGCCTGTGGGGGCAGTGTTATGATCTGGGGTGCCTGTGGGAGCAGTGTTACGATCTGGGATACCTGTGGGGGCAGTGCTTTAATCTGGGGTATCTGTGAAGGCAGTGCCATGATCTGGGGTATATGTGGGGGCAGTGCTATGATCTGGGGTATCTGTGAGGGCAGTTTTATTATCTAGTGTGCCTGTGGGGGCAGTTTTATGATCAGGGGTGCCTAAGGGGGCAGTGTTATGAACTGGGGTGCCTGTGGGGGCAGTGTTGTGTTCCGGGTATCTGTGGGGCAGTGTTATGATCTGGGGTATCTGTGGGGGCAGTGTTATGAACTGGGCTGCCTGTGGGGCCAGTGTTGTGATCTAGGGTATCTGTGGGGTAGTGTAATGATCTGGGGTATGTGTTGGGGCAGTGTTATGATCTTGGTTACCTGTGGGGGCAGTGTTATGATCTGGGGTGTCTGTGGGGGCAGTGCTTTGATCTGGGGTACCTGTGGGGGCAGTGTTATGATCTGGGCTACCTGTCCAGGCAGCATTATGATCTAGGGCTGTCTGTAAGGACAGTGTTGACAATCTGGCATAACTGTGGAGGCAATGTTATGATTGGGGGTACCTGTGGGGGCAGTGTTATTATCTTGGGTGTCTGTGGGTGCAGTGTTGTGATCTGGGGTGTCTGTGGGGGCAGTGTTGTGATCTGGGGTGGCTGTGGGGGCAGTGCCTTGACCTGGGGCACCCTTGGGGGCAGTGTTATGATCAGGGGTATCTGTGGGGGCAGTATTATGATCTGGGGTACCTGTGGGGGCAGTATTATGATCTGGGGATTATATGGAATCTCCAGGTTTTCCCATCAATGGATTTTCTCTTCCTTGATGACATATTCCAAGATGCCAATGCCGGGATTCATTGTCTCGAATTATAAATGAGAGGTTCATGAAGCGGAGACATCATTATCATTCGTGGATCGTCCCCCCCCCCCAGAACCCCATGGAGAATCTTTGGGATGGGCTGGAGAAGACTTTACGCTCCGACGCTCCCATCAATACAAGATCTGGGGAATATTAATGTAACTCTGCACAGAAATAAATGTTGTGACATTGCAGGAAATTATTGGTGATTCCCCTGTGATTGTGCACTGTAATCAAAGCTAAAGGCCAGGCAATGAAATATCAGTATGTGACTCACTATTGCCATCTAGTGGACGTACACGGTTACCCTGTGGAAATAAATGAAAACAGACCAATCATATGTTTCACATTATATAAAAGTGTGTGTGTATGTGGGGGGGGGGGGCTATCCCTTCAAACAATGAAAAAATGTGTTTTTGTTTTTTTAATGATTTTTTGAACTTTTGAAACCTTTGCAATTTGCAAACAGGCCTGGAAAGCCTTAGTGACTGCCTTTTACTGTTTCCAGATGCCTAGAGTCTGACAGTATGCATTGAGGGGGCTGTAAACCCCATAGTTAAATACCATTAGTCTGAACACAGGTGTAAGGGGAATGAAAAAACAACATTTCAACATCTTATTCATTAAAGATTCACCAGTGAATCAGCACCTATGGCAGAGGCCTATTCATATGACAGATCCCAAATTCCAGAGTCACGTGATGTACAGAAGTTTTTCTTTAAATGACACAGCTTTATTGCATTGCAATATTAATACATAAATAGAATGTGACACGCCCTCCCAGCAACCATCCAATGACAGATCGCACGCTACAACCAAAACTTAAATCCCACCCACTCACGTTTCGCTCTCCTAAAATCAACCTAAAAATAAATAGGAGTGTTAACGTGTTTGTAATTAAACATTTCAGCATATTGTTACGCGGGGTTTTACTCGTCGTTAGATCCCTTTTTAAAAATGGCCGATTTGATATCGCCAGTTCTTCCCAAGCACACGCCCTTTCACCGCTTCTCCATAGCGACCGTCTCCTGGCGATGCCTCTCATGGCTGGGCGCGTTGTTGTATAAACAGACTGACGCGCTGTGTGGGCGTGGCTTTTTTGCCCCTGCATGACAGCCTCGGCGTCCCCGTCCCCGCCTCCTTCACTCACTCTGACAGGAAGACGAAATCATGGCTGCGGCTGACGGGGACGATTCGCTGTATCCTATCGCCGTCCTAATTGACGAGTTGCGAAATGAGGACGTGCAGGTGAGGAGCGGACCCGGTGGAGACTGAGGGGGAAGAGTGCGGGAAACTAATACTAGCAGGGTCGGCGGGGTGGGTGCAGGCCTGAGGAGGAGGTTGGGCCTCTCATAGTGTTAGTATGAGGGGGAAACTTTGGGAAGCTGCACATTGACAACATTGTGGGGGGCGGGGGTACTGTAAAGGGGCCCGCTTTCTGTGGGAGATTAATCTTTACACCGTCACACGGGCCTAAGGGGAGGGGCCCTTGTCATTGTACCTTAAATGGGGCTTATAAACTTTTTAGGAGGGGTCCCTGACAGCCCTCAGTATAGGGTTCCTCTCCTCAGGCTGGTGGCCTCTGGCAGTATAGGGACCCCTCAATCACAAACTTTCAGCACTTGTCAGGCTTGGGGCCCTAGAAGAAGCGGGGCCCCTGAAGGTGCTAAATATAATGGCCCTAACCATGCCTGCCCATACCAGTGCATTGGGTGCCCTTGTGTTCTTCTGTGTACCATCAGATACATTTCTCATCACTTCCCATCCCAGAGGAAATCTCCCAGTTATCCCCAGTACAAATAAAGCATAAATCTCCCCTATGGGGGCGGAGACAGCAATGTAAACACATGGGGGTCTAACCCCTCCCCCTTGGAGTTGTAGAAGGTGCTGAGTCACATGATACCAAAAATAAAATAACTTTATACATATGAACATAACATGTTTTTAATGTACAGCACTGCATAATATGTTGGCGCTATATAAATCCTGTTTAATAATAATATTACATATATACTTAATAATCCCACCCATGTTAATTGTTTCTGACCTTCCTGAAAGTCTCACTGTCTGCTTTCCATAAACTGACATTGAATAGTATTCTTCACTCTTCCCTCAACAGCCTTAGAAAAGGTATATAGGAAGGGGAGAAGGAGCTGGACCAGCACAGACAGTATTTAGACACGCTCAGAAGATTAGTAGACATGGCATGAGGGAGGGGCTGTTCCTTTCCAAAGCCTCTATTATTAATATTACACAGTATTTATATAGCACCATCATATTACGCAGCGCTGTACAAAGTCCATAGTCGTGTCACCAGCTGTCCCTCAAAGGAGCTCACAATCTAATGTCCCTACCATGGTCATATGTCATCAATGTAGTCTAAGGTCAATTTTTAAGGGGAAGCCAATAACTTCACTGTATGTTTTTGGGATGTGGGAGGAAACTGGAGTACTGGTAGGAAACACATGCAGACACGGGAAGAACCTGCAAACTCCATGCAGATAGTGTGCTGGCTGAGATTCTAACCCGGGACCTAGCGCTACAAAGGCCAGAGTGCTAACTGAACCACCGTGCTGCCCACTGTTGCAAGTCCAGTGTTCTCTCCCGCCCCTTTTACTTGGGTGCACCACCTAGCACTTTTTGGTAACCACACGGCTGTTTATAGGTTGTTACTGAAAAGTTAGTTCACAATTCAGGGGCCACGACCCAGCCTAAGACAACTTCTAATGAGAACTCAATAGAGTAAAGGAAATATGTTGCAAGTGAGCATTTAAGTTCAGCGCAAACCTCAGTGCTGTGAGGGGTCCGGATGGAGCTGCATACCCCAAAGTACCAGGGACTGCATCTCCTGGACCTCACCATGTTCCAATATATGTAGCAGCAATCCCAGATGATAAGCTGGCATAGTTCCAGATTTCTCCCCAGAATTTTTTAGCTGGGTGGGAAGAAGCTGTAGGTGGGTGGTGGCCCCAGTATTGTGACCCAACTTTTCAGTAATCACTGTGAAAAGTGCCGGGTGGTGCGCCCAGCTAAAAGGGCCTGGGGGGAGAACACTGTAAAAAGTTTATGAAGACCTGTTTGTGTTCTAATGAATCAAATTGTGGAAAACCCCCTCAAGAGTACCTATGTATATGTTTGAAACAGGCTTTTTTTTGTTAAGCCTGTTCTACTTTTAAACATGGGGGAACACTAAAAATAACTTTCAGGTCTTCGAGGAACCCAGCTATATTTACTTAATCCACAGTTCACATTACATTAGTGTGGTGGTCAGTGGAAAGAATGCCGCCCTTACAGATGTAAATATTTTAGAGGTTCCTCAAGTCTTTTTTTTCCGTATTTGTCTGCAGTTGCGTCTGAACAGCATTAAGAAGCTCTCCACTATCGCTTTGGCTTTGGGTGTGGAAAGGACCCGCAGTGAGCTCCTGCCGTTCCTGACAGGTAAGTGTGTCCTGTGAGAGAAGAATTTTTTTTCTGCTGCTTATCTGAGGTGTCGGTTGTAGTGTGCGCTTGTTGTTAGAGTCAATGCCACCATCTTGTCCATTTGAGAAAAAGTTCTAGTGTTTCTAGAAAAGGCATCCACTGTCCCTCATCTTCTTACCTGTGCTCCCTCTCTGTGTCAACCACTAAGTCTGTGAAGTGATCGAGCGAGGTCTGAACACCGGGGTGCGGATCACATGCTCCGTCATACCTGAAAGGGACAGGTAATGTTGCTGGCTGTAAAGAAGCAAGGAGCTGTGAGGCAGCACAGGTAAAGGAAGTATAGGGAGGGGGTTTAGAACACTTTTATTTTTTACTGCATGGGCAAGTCTATAGTTTCTCTTTAAATAGCGTTCTTTAATGCAGCATTTCTCCATCTTTTTAGCATGGTTATGTTAAGGTTATGAAAACTCTTAAGACAACTTTCAGGTTTTCAGGGAACCCCTGCTATAATAACAATGTCCACAGTATATTTTCATGATGGTCATTGGGAAGGTTGTCACCATTACAAATAGCCAAAAAGATCATTGGTTTCAAAAAAAAAAAAGAAGACCTGAGAGGTGCTCATTGCTCAAGGAACTCGTGCTTATAAACATTGTAGTATAACATAACATAAAAGCTGGTGGAAATGTTGAAATACAAATTTGACATCTTTTTAGTTAGAAGGATGCCTCAAGTGACTGTAGAGTTTGTTTGCATAGAGGGAAATACTGTTTATTGCATAACAAAGAATTGCAAATAAAAATAGTGACAAGTAATATACAATTTGAGTAAATGTTTACAACAAAGTCATATTATGGCTGCTGGGAAAGCTATACTACTTTCTAGTCTCACCAGCTTTAGAGTGTGATGACACAACTTTGCTGGTCACCGTTCTGTTTCCTGGAGGGAAAGCTTGACTGGCTGTAAAAGGATTTCCCTGCATCTGCTTCATTCTGTTCATCTGTGCTTTATGAACCGCTTGTCTTTTTTCTTGAATATACCCCACCGGTCATCTGTGGGGTAACACTGAAACGCTGTCTCTAACAAGGTGTCTGCTGCCATGTAAGATTCACTGCAGGAAAACGCATATTAAAAGTTAGTATTGGGGGAAATAACGGCTGTAGGAAAACTACAGACAAAACTGGTGACCATTCCTTTGTTGCTGTTGCACAGATAACTTTTACATTTTGATATCCAATTGTTTCGCAGATACCATATATGATGAAGATGAAGTTCTGCTGGCTTTGGCTGAACAGTTGGGGACCTTTACTTCACTGGTTGGGGGACCAGAATTTGTACATTGCTTACTGGTAGGTGTCAGCAGATCTAATGCCTCACTTCTATGTTGTAGGTGCTAAAAGATTGAGCACTTAAAATTTTGGTCACCAGTGAATGCTTTAATGTGATCATGAAAATTTGGAAACTGCTATTGCTGTTTTGATTTTAAAGTATCATGATGGTAGTTTTGTTTTTTGTTTTTGTTTTTTTGTTGAGGTTTAAAAAAACAAAAAAAAAACATTTTCTTATTACAAAATGTGTCTTTCAGCCACCTCTAGAGAGCTTGGCCACTGTTGAGGAGACTGTGGTGAGAGACAAAGCTGTGGAATCCCTCCGAGCCATTTCCCATGAACACTCTCCCTCAGATCTTGAGGCGCACTTTGTACCCCTGGTGAAGCGCTTGGCAAGTGGCGACTGGTTCACCTCACGTACTTCTGCATGTGGTCTGTTCAGCGTGTGTTATCCACGGGTCTCCAGCACTGTAAAAGCAGAACTTAGACAGTAAGTAGACGTGTGGATGGGAAGGTCAAGGCTGTATGAGAACGGAAGGCCTTTGGGGTTAGAAAGGGAGGTATTGAGATGCAAATCATTCTAGTACACAAAACCTTTGGTGTGATGTGGTAAGGAGGCATTGTAATAAAGAGCCTCAGGCAAAATCATAAAGTAAAGTAGGGCTTCAAGGGCAATGTCTGTTGGTAAGAAAATGCTCCAGGAGCAGATCAGTCTGCAAAGAGAATGGCCCTAGGGGCTAGAGTTATATAAAATTGATACCTTAACCCGCCAGTTATTTTTGTTAAAGTGTGGATATTTTTTAATTCTTTTGTTTATCTGCCATGTTGATCATTTTATCTTTCCTCTCCACCCCCCCAGACATTTCCGGAACCTTTGCTCAGATGACACTCCAATGGTCAGGCGAGCAGCTGCCTCCAAACTGGGGGAATTTGCAAAAGTACTAGAGCTGGAAAATGTGAAAAGTGAAATAATCCCAATGTTCTCCAACCTGGCCTCTGATGAGCAGGTAAAGCTGTTACAGTTCCATCATGTGGAGTTGATGATCTCTTCAGTATCCATGGCCAGTTCAGTCTATTTATTCTATATGTCTGCATTTTTCAGGATTCTGTCCGTCTGTTGGCCGTGGAGGCTTGTGTGAACATTGCTCAGCTTCTACCTCATGAAGAGCTGGAGCCCCTGGTGATGCCGACTCTGAGACAGGCAGCAGAGGATAAGTCCTGGCGTGTTCGATACATGGTGGCAGACAAATTCACAGAGGTAACTCTATCGGAGTGTGGTAGAGAATATTGTGGGCAGCAAAGAATGACAAATTTGTCATTGTAGTGGAGGTGACAATTGCTAGTATCAGTATCCTGTATAAAACAATCCAGGCGCTTTGTTTCTATGTACGTAATTTATGCTGATCTTCATGCTGTTATTAGTTACTCTGCCCATGTGCATTTACCTCTGGTATGCCCCTTGTCATCACAGACAGTAACTATTATGATGTGTTTCAGTTAATGTCGGTTTTAACCCATGTGATATTTTCCTTGTGCCACCATGTAGCTTCAGAAAGCAGTTGGCCCAGAAATCACAAAGACAGACTTGGTTCCAGCTTTCCAGAATCTGATGAAGGACTGTGAGGCCGAGGTGCGAGCTGCGGCTTCCCACAAAGTAAAAGGTAACAAATATTATAGAAAGGATTTGTTTCATCTTTTAACTTGTTAAATGCTCTGTGTTTGCATGGTAATGTGAAGCAGATCTAAACCTAAGTAACATTTTCACGTATTATAGCTGACCAGGTCTTAGATGTGGTTGTTGTCTGTAACATAAATCCTGGAGTTATACCAAGAACAGGACTACGTCTCATCTCTACTTTCCTAATCTTTATACCATGGGGTGTTCTGTAGTTCACAGAGCTTGATGCAACATGACATAGAATTGGGGAGGACAGGCATATAGTAAAGGAGATAATCGGGTTATAATAGTTTTGACTGGGTCAGCATGCATTTTTGTTCAACCTGGAAGTGTTTTTATGCAATTTAAGCCTTTCTTCTTAAGGGAGGGATGGTTCTGTAGCAGTCAGCTTAAAGCGACCCTTTTTAAGAAACTTGCTGAATTCCAAAGGATACCCAACACTTCCTGGACTGGAAATTTTCTGGGTACCCAGCAGCATTTACTAGTTCCTTAAATCGCTGTCATTAAAGGACAATAATGTCAGCAGGATGAACCAGTGAGAGCCGAGGAGGTGGTGAAGGATTTCTCTTAAAGCAGCATGCTGACAGTATAAGAAGCATTGGAAGGGTGCTGCTTGTTCTTCCTCTCCCCTCTCGTCTTCATAGGACAAAACGAAAGTTTCCATTTGACAGGTGAACGAACGATCATGAAAGATTGTTTACAGCAACAAGATTTTACTTCTGCTTGTGTACCAGTTTTATTGGTTACTTTCTGTAATAGATAGGGCACACTTTAACTTGGTCATGCATAGTTGACTTTTTCGCCCAAAACATTTTTACAATGATTGTGAATTCAGATTGATGGGGGAGACTTTACTGTTGCACTGAGAATTTGTTTTAGCACTTTGATCAAAAAGTCACATGGAAAATTGGCCTATGTGTGATCATTATAATTCTGATGTATTTGGTCACTACGTCCATATACTGTATAGAACCCAGCAGAATTATTTTTTTTTTTTGCCTATTAGCATTGCTCAGAATACAACTTTAAATCATTTTAATGTTTTTTTTTTATTCTCAGCGCTGACCATTAGTGAATTTGCCTTTAGAATAAGCTTTGCAGAAATGTCATTAGGGGTTTCTTGATGTGTGCTTCTGTGGGTATCTGCCAGTTATCACTGAGATTTGGAATCTGGGGGGAAGCAAGATGGTTGTATATCTCTTAACAGGCCGATCAGGATTTTCTGGTGAATCATAAATAGGGTGCACCTCCAGACTGTTTTATAATAAGCTGTCACAGTTATCATTACATGCCAGTATTGAGGCTAATATTGTCCGATTCCTGTAAGTAAAGCCTGGTCAGGGACAGAAGTATTGCAGAGGTTGTTTGCGCCCTTTAACTTGGCAGGAGATTGTTTTTTAAAGAAAACTTTGGCTAAGTTGGAGATGTTTAAGTTCTCGGGGGGGATGCTGTGGCAGGAAACCATTAGTCCTAGATGAGATCTCTGGTTGTAACAGGAGAAATTTGGGTTTGAAGCCTCACCTGTGGCAGATGACATAGCTGCAGGTTGTAGCCTTGGCTGTTGGAAAAAAAAACTTTTGTCTTGGATCAAAGCCTTGGCTGTGGTTTATTTATTATTGTTATGTTTTATTAAACTGTATTTAGTAGGCACATATGCAGTGCTGTACATATTGTGCAGGTATGCACAATCAACAAGATTCAAGGGAACCACCAGTATATTGGCAAGGGTGTTTCCTGTACTTCTTAAGGTACCCATATACTTAGGCAGCCAATGTTTTGGTAATAAGTGGACATTTTTAAAGACTTTTGTGCTGGGGATAGAAAGCAGGTAAAAAAGCTGAACTTCCATTTCCCAAAAGATGTTTAAATAATAGACAATTTAATTTAAATAAAGGATCATTTAAATTAAATACCATGTCTCCTTCTGATTTCACTATGCCCATTCTTTCTGTTGTAGAATTCTGTGAGAACCTATCGCCAGACTGTCGAGAAAATGTCATCATGACACAGATCCTCCCATGTGTGAAGGTATTTAACAAACCAAAATACATGAGCCCTCTTTCTCACTGACCACTTGGGGGGGGGGGGGAAAGGCAACAAAGGTAAAGAATGGAAATGTCCACAACTGTGCAAAGCAAAGAACAGCGGAGTGCACTAAAACAAGATGTCTCTCCAACACTTCACCTGTACGTCATATTCATGGTCTATTTTATACTGTATTACCCAGTGCAAGGAACTCGGCTGAGAATGGATTTCACAGCTACAGTCAGAGATTCCTAGGTTAGGGGGAATGGGCAGAGTTTATAGGTGATGTAAGTTAGAAGCTTTGTCAAGTTCCTAGAAAAGCCGAATCTCCTGAGGCTACCTTGCCCTGATTCCTCAGCCAAATTCTGGTTTTGGAAAAGTATTTCCCTGACCTAAAGCTGCTATGGGAAACCTAGTCAAGGATTGCCAGCATACGTTCTAATTGTAAAGATGGTATATGATTTGTAGAATATCTCTTAAGCAATGTTTAAATTTGTTTGGAATAAGAAATTGATTTACTTTTTCAAAGACCCATGTGTTTAAAACTCCTAATGAGTTCTTGAAGTAGGTTTCGTAGGAAAGACATTTTCAATGTGGTCACCCATCCTCACGATAAGGCTCAGGGGTAAAGGGTACTGGTAATGCTACAGGATGCAAGATTAGGTTAGACCAGGGGTGTCAAACTCGGAGGCCAAAATTAAAAACAGTCATGGTCACAGGCCGAGTCTCCCCCCCCCCCCCCCCCCCCCGGTGTGGTAACCGCTCACCATGCAGTGCTTTCCCAAACTTCCTCTTTTTTTCAGGGCCCCATTTGACAGAATGGTAGGGGGTTCAAGTAGCTGAAATGCTGAGTATGTGCAGCCCCTACTTCATATTTCCCTTGTGCAATAGGCCCGCGGGCCTTGTGTTTCTAACCTATGGGTTAGACTATTCTGCTCCCTCAACCTGGTGGTTGCAGTTTGCAATTGTTTTTCTCCATTATGCCTTCCCCTTGTGTACAAACCCAGCTCCATAAAGATTGATTAGTGAGGAGGAACCGGAGCGTCTTTCACACAGTCCTGACCTCAACCCTTCTGGAATTAATTAAGTGGCTGACTATGAGCCGGATCTTCCCAAACCTTCTCAGCCAAATTCTATTATATTCTAACAATGGGGGCCAACTCAATAGATCACCCATAGTTTTATAATAAGATGTACAACAAGCTCTGGGGTCAATAAACTTTAACCACTTGTATGTTTTATTATTTTAACAGTGCTTGTTTGTTAAACTAGAATTCTAGCAAAATAGTCTGTTGATCATTTTCTATTTTCTGTTTCGATTAAAACTAGGAATTGGTTTCAGATGCCAATCAGCATGTTAAATCTGCCCTGGCATCGGTCATCATGGGCCTGTCCCCCATCCTGGGGAAGGATAATACTATTGAGCATCTTCTTCCTCTTTTCTTGGCCCAGCTGAAGGATGAGGTAAGTGTGTTTTAGTATATTTAATTTTCTAAATTATGAAATCGTTGAAAACCAAGCCGCCAATAGTTGCATAATGTGTTGTATAGCAATTATTTTATCACTCGTTGTTTTACCTATTTCGGCCACAAGGGGGCACATTGTAAGAAATCATTGTGCAGATGAAGGCTGGGCTGATTATGTGTAAAAACAAGCACATTATATGTCACCCCAAAACGTATTTGGACTAGAAGCTTTAGAATGTATGGGTTAATGTTTTAATCTGCAAACTGAAAACACTAGATACATATTTTCAATTTAAATGGCTATGTCCACTAAAAGGAAACTTCTATTTGTGGATAGAAATCAGGATCAGAAAAAGGATACTCTGCTTTTCCCTATTATTATTACAGTCTTCCCTTCTGACTGCCCTGTGCAGAACATTTTCAACTTTCTCTAGTTTCCTGTACTGTACCAAACTAACTTCCTCTTAAAATGTAAATATTAGCCTATCATTAAATCCGTATTTTAAGCATATTAACTGAAAATGAATGTGCTTAAGGGAAAGATGAATCTCTAGCTGCAGCATTCACAAAACTAGTTTTTCTGGTGCACAAAGAATCCTGCTAACCCCTCAGAAACTTGTGCTGTGGTCCAGGCAGTAAATAACATATTTTATTAGGTCCACGAGTAAGGAAAATAAAACATTCTTTTAAGTATGGTTTGTTTTAAATCAACTGCATTCTACAAAATGTTGGATTTTTGGTTTATTCTGCTTATAGTTTGCCTGCATTTAGCTCGTATTCTCTAGAATTAATAAGTGTCGTCATTTATTGCCAAGGCTGTCATGGGCAGGTGCAGAGTATTGCAGTACCACCCACCACCAAAAATATACAAAAACAAGTGTCCTGGATGAAATTTCCTGGATGTTTGGAAAACTCTCAAAATTATAATTGTGTTGTGTATTTTACATCCCAGATAACACCATGGCTAATTTTTCCTTTCAGTGTCCAGAAGTGAGACTTAACATCATCTCCAATCTGGACTGTGTAAACGAGGTCATCGGAATCCGCCAGCTTTCCCAGTCCCTTCTGCCCGCTATTGTAGAGCTGGCTGAGGACGCCAAGTGGCGAGTGCGTCTGGCCATCATAGAGTACATGCCTCTCCTCGCTGGGCAGCTGGTATGTATCCATTAACATCTATGTGCTTGGCCTTTTTGTTTGTATGTTTTGGTTCCAGATCTGTAGCACTGAGTACATATCTCTCCATGCTGAGCAGCTGGTACATGCATCCATTAACATTCATCTCAATGCTTTGCCTTTTATTTCTGTGTGCCTTCAGTCTCTGAACAGATGATGATCAAGGTCAAGAGCATGTCTTTAATGGACAAGAAGAGCTGCAGAATGAGTGTTCTGTGTGAGCGGGGATCTAGGGGTAGAATTATTGGGTATTGTAAAATGAAGGGCTATTTGTCCCTTTGTTTTTCAGCAATGCCAGTGGAAGGTTAGCATCCCTTACATAAAATCATATTCTTTATTTGTACATGTTTTCTTCAAATTCTCAAGTATGGATTGTCTTCCTTTTAGACAAAATCTAATGAGGGCTTTTTGGCTCATTTAGTTTTGCAATAATTGTAATTATGTCTAGCTATGGAGATATGATTAGAAGAGGTTATATTTCCTGTTAATGGAAGTTATTAAAGCACAAGTTCATATCTTCTCTGAAATCTTCTGTGATGATTTTAAACGAAAAATTCCTGCAGCCTCCACAGCAGTCTTTGTTTTGTCTTTACCTTGTGATGAGGAATATAAACCCCTAATTCAATACAGTAGCTGTTCTGTTACAGCCTGTCCCTAATAGTCCTCTTTGTGTCGATGTAACTGTTGTGACTTCTTAAGGACCCTGAGAGGATCCCGCCGTGGGACAAATAACTGGAATTGCCCGCATCTTGCAGGCATTGGAGTCAACACCCAAAGAAGGAACCGTTCTGTTAACAGAACGAGGGAAGACTGGAGACTGAAGGCTTTAGGAAAGTAAAAAGGGCATTGACATCCCACATAGAGCCATGCAATTGTATTACAGTAAAACCTTACAGTCTGCCCTAACCAACCATAGCAGCAATAATATACAATTTGTATATACAGAGTTGGTAAATGCTTAGGTGTTGTAGGTTCTTTTTGTGTGAACTATCAACTAAAAGGGAAAGGGGCTGGCTGGAGATCCACTTTAATGTATTTTTTTTCTTCAGATTTTGTATAATCTTGGTTATGGAATAACACAGTGACTAGTTTATATTTCTTGAAACACTAACAAGCTTTTTTTGCCAAATGTTTGTATTTTTAGAGAATAACATGATACTAGTGTAAAGGGAATTGTCTTTATGTAATCAAATGTGCACTTGGGATTAAACCAAAGTATGTGTACAGACAAGAGTCTAAAATATAATTTTCCTCAAGCCCTTTTCAGAGCCAGCATTCCACACTCCTCACTCCCTGAGAGATACAACCAAGGACAAACATCTGAGCCCTGCAACCCTCTTAGTATTGTTTCTACTCCTTATGTAAATTCATAACTGGATTGTCTTTTTAAAAGGCAACAGAAAGGAACATTTGTGATGATGAGCAGAAGTGTTTTGTTTTTTACTTGGCCACGGCAATTATTGATTTATTCTTTCTTGCACAGGGCGTAGAGTTCTTTGATGAGAAACTGAACTCGTTATGTATGGCCTGGCTTGTGGATCATGGTAAGAAATGCTGCCTATCGTTAAATCTCTATGCCTGGGGACACAGTCCTGATGCTTTACAGATGTCATTATCTGTTAATAAGCCAATGTTTCTTACTGCTGCTGATGGTGCTAAAACAGCGGGCATGTTGTGTGTGGAGCACTTTAGCTTTCTGGTCAAAGTAAATGATCTTTATAATATTTAACTTTTACTTCTCTATCAGAGAACAGAAATTAGTGTGTCCAAAAGGAAATGTAAGCTAGGCGTAGACTGTCATTTTTAGTGTTTTTCTGGGGTAAAAAGGTTAAAAAAGACTGCATTAAGGAGTGTAATTTTTAAACAGAGCCTATTACCCCTGAATCAAAAAAAAAACCAAAAAATCGGACATATCCTTGCATAGAATATCTGCCATGAGTTTGCTTTCATTCTCTTACTGATCCTGGTCTTTGTTGTGGTTTCAGGACCCCTCTAGAGGACATGCTGGGTGCCAAATTAAGATTTTTTTTTTTCAGCTTTATTAGGATAAAATAAATGCAATTGACTATATTATTTTTTTGCAGTATATGCCATCAGGGAAGCAGCTACCAGCAACCTGAAGAAGCTAGTAGAAAAGTTTGGTAAAGAATGGGCTCAGGCCACCATCATCCCAAAGGTACTGGCAATGTCCAACGACCCGAATTATCTGCACAGAATGACCACCTTGTTCTGTATCAATGTAAGTGGTTAGAGGTTCTCAGGAGGTAAACTTCTCTGTTAGAAGGGATAAGCCAGATCTATAATTTAAAGGATTGCCTGAGCCACTGTGTGTTTGTTTTTTTAGGTACTTTCTGAAGTTTGTGGACAGGAAATCACCACCAAGCACATGTTACCCACAGTAGTGCGGATGGCAGGTGATGCCGTGGCAAATGTGCGCTTTAATGTTGCCAAATCTCTGCAGAAGATCGGACCTACATTGGACAACAGGTATGAAACCATGTGATCTAGTCAAAGTGACAAATGGTAGGGAAAATTGTGCAAACCCATTGTAAGGTTGGCTGATTTATATCTACCGTATTTTTCGGACCATTAGACGCTCCGGACTATAAGACGCACCAGGTTTTCCGCACGGGAAAACAAGAAAAAAAAATTCATTTGATTTCCCCTGAGATCCAGCGTGCGGCACTTGTGCCCGCCCATGAAGGCGGCGCCGATCGGCATTCATCAAAGCAATCGGCGCCGCCTTCATGGGCGGGCACAAGTGCCGCACGCTGGAACACAGAGGAGGAACACAGACATTGGCTGCTATCTGCCTCTGTCTGTGTTCCTCCTCTGTGTTTCCCTGTCTTCCAGCATGTGACACTTGTGCCCGCCCACAAAGGCGGCGCCGATTGATTTCATGAATGCCGATCGGCGCCGCCTTCATGGGCGGGCACAAGTGCCACACGCTGGAAGACAGGGAAACACAGAGGAGGAACACAGACAGAGGCAGATAGCAGCCTCCTACAGAGGAGGAACACAGACATTGGCTGCTATCTGCCTCTGTCTGTGTTCCTCCTCTGTGTTTCCCTGAGACCCAGCGTGCGGCACTTGTGCCCGCCCATGAAGGCGGCGCCGATCGGCATTCATCAAAACAATCGGCGCCGCCTTCATGGGCGGGCACAAGTGCCGCACGCTGGGACACAGGAAGAGGACACTGGCTGCGGGGACCGGCGGGGATACAGGTAAGTAAAAAAATATGCATTCGGACCATAAGACGCACCCTGATTTTCCCCCCACTTCAGGGGGAAAAAAAGTGCGTCTTATGGTCCGAAAAATACGGTATATCTATATCTTGCTTTGGCATTCTTGTGGGATGTGGCTGCTGTAGTTGCACATAATGATGGCTTACGGTGTTATATAATTTTGTTGGGAGGAAAAGCAGCCCGCTGTGGGCCAACTCTAAACATTGTAAGGATTTTACCAGACTTCATCAGTCAGAAGTTCTGCCTGCTTTTGTTATGTTATGATGGTGGTTGGGATTCTTCTGTAACTCCATCAAACTGCGTGCTATGTCGGCATGTCTTACTCTTATTCCGCTAATAATTTCCTGGCTTTGTATTGAGTTTTAGCTTCGATAGTGTCAAAAATTTGCAGCCAACCTGGGATGTGTATTTATGAACATTTGAAATCTGACATGTCAATCTATGTATACATTTCAAAAGACATCTGCAATGCATGATATATTAAATATGCCTAAGGTGTTTTCATAGTTATGACGTTATGCAAATACCTTTCCTGGAATACAGAAGTATTGTACACTGTTTTGGACAGGGTCCTCTCCTTCCCGTCATTGTTTGTATCTGTCATTTATGTTGGTACGTTTTATTTTTAATAATAAGAGGGGCTGGTATTTTATTTGAGCCACCCTTGTAAAGTGAGGTCGTAGGTTTTTTTTTTGTGGTTAATATGTGTGTCCCCAAAAAATTATTAACCTCATGGACCCCGGTGGCTTATTGACCTGATAATTATATGGATATTGCTTGTTGGCTTATAATAAATAAAAGTTGCAAGGTGGTGGATTTTCAGTTGGTGAAATGGTGGAAAAAACAATGATAAAATGTGAAATTGAAGATAAGGGAGGCGTAACCCATTAGACCTCACCACTAGTTTATCTCTTTTGGTTGGACTGACTCTAAAATTGGACTAGTAAGCCTTTGGGCTTTAGCAGATTGATAATGTTTTACACTCTTAAGGAAAAAACAATTTCAATGGTGAGTGCAGGAATAAAGAAGCTGCACCTATCTACCCCAATCTATAAAACATATTTTCTTTTACTGACTGATCCCAGGCTGCTTAGCCTGTCAGGTTCTGATGGTTCTTACGCTTCCGTGGTGGCCCTGTGAGAATTTGTGTGCAAGGAAGGTGGAGGAAAACTGACACAATCTGCAGGTCGTATCTCAGTGGTGAATTTTATAAAGTCCTCAGTAACCAAAGTCAGTGGGTAACTCTGGTTATCAAGGGTAGTCCTTAATAAAAATTGGAAGTATAGTAGCATCATTTTACTTGTATATGTCCAGAATACTATAAAGATATAGTAGTGAATCAAGTCTTGGGAAACCCAACATGTTTATAAAGGGTAAAAAAAATCCCCCTTCAGGGGAAGACAGAGAGGAATTTTGTTAATGCTGCATTAGAAGCCAGTATTTAAAAATCATTAATGATGTTCCTAAAAACTACCTAACTGTGTTTTTATTAGAAGAATAAATAGTAAGGTAAGAAATAGTGGCATCTCTCCCATTTACATGGCCTGAATCTACTTTTTTAATTAAAATATGGCCAGGGAAAGGCTGCACATTTTGGGACTTAATAGGGAGGAAAGAAAAGAAATCTGGTTGATGTGGAATGAGAATACAATAAAGCCAGAATAGCTTTGCTTGTTCTATCCTTCCATATTCATTCCTTTTTAATCCTGAAAAAGTATATTTGAGCCCCTGTACCAGGTTAGATTTTCTTGGATGTATTTCCAGTTACTATTTTAATACAAGCAGATTGGCTCTACAATTTCTGTTGCTGTCAGAGATAGTATATCTTAGACTATTATACCGGCTGCAGATTCATTTGTAAAAGCAGAGTTGAGGCTGCAGGGATGTACAATCACTTTTTGGGTTCCTTCACTTGACATTGCATTTTGTTCTGTAGACTGATACAGAAGAGGTTAGTTCCCCATGACTCTATTTTGCATTGTCTCAGGAGTCTTTTGGTGAATGTCTGAAGAATCTATTTGTTTCATACATAACATTGATCTTTGGTCATAGAAATACTTGCAGATTCTGGGGGATTTTTTACTTCCCTCTTCTGCATTGATTCCAATTTAATGTCTGTGATTTTATTTTTACTTCCACGGCCTTTTCTCTGTTCTAAAGCCACATCCTTTAATTTTTCTTCAAAACATAAAAATTAAAGTGGAGCTGATTGGGTTAATGTTGATAAATCTCTCACAACCAGTGCAGTAACTATTTAATATGATCTCTTAGCATGAAACTGGGAGTATCATAGACTTTCCAGAGAAGAGGACATTGTCTGTCTGTAACGATTCAACTTTTTTTATCATTATTTTGATGGATCTGTCCCCTTTGTACATAAACAGACATCTATCTCCAAGAGTACCAGGTTGTGTTCTGCTCGAGGCTATACAGGAATCCCTGCGGTACAGCAATGGCATGCCTGTGTCGTATCTTCAGCTCAACACAGTGTCCCAGGGAGCCGCAGCTAATTTATATCCTAGATACACTTTCATAATTTTTGAATAAATGGGACTTATGCTCGGCATGAAAAGCTAAATGTTTTTTACTGTAGTGTCGGTATTGGCACAAATGTAAAAGACTGATCAACGCTGCAAAGATTGCTGTTCAGTGCAATCACTGCCACCACATTTCTTTTTTGACTGGTTTTATTTAGGACATTTTTTAATACTATGTCTTTATGCTGAAGCCTCTGTCACCACTGCTATTCATTAGGTCCCAAAATGTGTTTGATTCTAAATTCTTCTGTAGTCTAGCCATCCTAGAGCCACTGTAGTAGCAAGCATTTACAAAGCTAGCCTAAAGTGACCTTGTTTAGGGTTTGCAAAATGGGTTACTTGCAAAAGAAGCACTTACATATATTTGCTTTTCCAGAAGCCCATGCTTTGTAAAGCTGCCACATCTCTGCTCAACAGCTGCTTCAATTATTAGACTGTGAGAGAAGTCAAACAATTGCTTTCACCCTCAAGGCCTCTGTGCTTTCTTTCGCTAGTTGTGTATTTTGTAGTGATGTCTAAGCCGGTGGGATGAACCACAGCGCATGGGGAGCGTATAAAGAAGAGATCAATTATGATACGCACTTGTGTAAAAATAAGCCAATTAGGAGTGCCGATGCTGCAGCTTTCTAATACACCAGCTGCCAGAAAAGTTTAAAAAAGCTTATTTTTTTAGGTAAGCTAATTTGCAAACGTGACCCTGTGGTGACAAATGATAGACTAAGGTAAGTATATCAATCCTGCCACAGGTGCCTAATTTAAAAAAAGAGAGAATGATGGGGGTTGAAAGGACAGACTGTTTTTTTTCTTTTCCCCCAGAGATGCGCTTTAACGTTCCCTTTTTTTTTTTTTTTTTTTTTAACCTGCATTGCAGCACCCTGCAGAATGATGTGAAACCAGTTCTGGAAAAGTTAACTCAAGACCAGGATGTAGATGTGAAATACTTTGCACAGGAAGCTCTTACAGGTATGCAGCTATTACTTTTACTTTGCAGCTAATGTTTGGGCTGCTGTGGGTTAAAACTGAATGGTCTGTTCTGCAAAAAAAGTATTAACAAAAATAAAGCAACGTTAATGACCCAATTAAAGGTTACCCTAAAAGCCTAACTTCAGTCACATATTACAATGCATTACAAAAAAAAAAAAAACAGCCTCTGACAACTTTGAAGTAAGAAGTAGCAGAGTGTTTGGTTCATCTCTCACGTTGCTTCCCACTGCTATCATCATAAAGGCATACGAGTCAAGTTTCAGTACTTATACAGTTGGCGTTGAGAAAAACTTGTATCTTGAAGTTTAGCTTGAATGTATTTCACAAGCTATGATATCCGAACTGGAATGCTGAATCTAAATATTTCTTAGATTTTAATTAATCTAATTTTTGTTCCTTCTTTCCAGTACTGGCTTTGGCATGAAGATAACCCATATAGAGATGCCGGAGCAGGTGACACCACCACTAGGCTGACTCTCTCACACGACACCTGTTTGCATTCATTCTCTTGGCTCTGCCCTGTAACCCACTCTTGGTCCAGTTGTTCTCAGTGATGTTTTATCTCCTGCGGCCTTCCGGATCTCTGCTCTGCTCATGTAGTCCTGAACTCCACTCACAATAAATTATCGCGGCTGTGGCTTTCAAACCTCTCCTGCCGTTTTCCTGTTTTAAGAGACGATCAAAGGGGATCATTTGTTCTTATGGGTGCTTTTGTTTTAAATGCAAGCTCTGAGTATACAGGAGGGAGGGAAATAGGCAGCTTTTATTTTTTTGTGAAATATTTCAATCCGATTTGCATTTATTCTAAAACAGTGCTGTTTAGATGTTAACATTGTATAAATAAATGATTGTTCTACGAACCTCTGTCAGTCCACTTGGTGTCGGTTCCTTTCTTTTAAAATTTAGATTGCCTGACCAAGAATATGTCGGTGAATTATGACCCTGACTAATTGACTAAGAAGTACTGAGAAGTAGCAACACACGTTCTTAGTTCCGCATTGTTTTTATTGTATTCTCCACACAGCGCATTGCCATGAGATCTTCAAAAAAACACAAGGTGGTTGAATAAATCTCTCTTCTTATCCATTAACCCAGCACCTTTCTCTATGTTCAAGCAATGGTCTCTCCCAAGCACCCAGCTTGCACTGTGTTTTGATACCCATCTTAAGCTCTGCGCACTCTTTGCATCTGGCCTACACTCTGCACGCTCCCAATTTGCGCTCTGCTTACCTTATCCATTTATCCAGGCTTTCTGCTTTCTTGTAAATCATTATAAGGAATCCTGACATAAGCTGGACTGGCAAAGCTTTACCAAACCCTCCTGCTATTGGACTCTCTTCCTCCACTTACTGTATTATTACGAAACACAGTCATGATATGTTTCTGTATTTTACTAAATGCTTACCTATGCTTCCATCTTTTGGGTAACGTAGCTGTATGGCTTCACAAGTCCTGTATTTCTAGCAACATTGGGTTTACCTGGGTGCCTTCTGAAGACTGAAGAAGAGTATAGGACTAAAGGGCAGTTGTGCACTGTACTTGTAGATGTCACAGGCTGCATGTGTAGTAAATGAATTCAAGCGTAATACATTGTACTTCATTTTTGCTGCCTTTGATTGTAAAATTGCATAAAAATTAAAAACGCCAACATTTGTGCAAGTTGATGTTTTTGTGACTTTTTTTTTATTTGCGTGTATATACAGTAAGAGCTGGCTTTATGAAATGATGAAAGCTGAGCTCTAGCGAGAATGCTATCCTTGCACTGGGGCTCCTCCCCACTCAGAGGTTCAATGTTTATTATCATATGAGTATCTTGGACTACTCAGGTCAGTTACTGCTTTCGCCAATGATCTTTTTGGCTGTCTGTGAGGTCGACATTCTTTCCACTGGCCAACAATGTAAGAGGAATTCTTCCCACTAGGTATTACACAATGTGCTGTTAGCTTTGGATATAGTAATTGTAACGGGGGTTCCCTAAAGCTTTAGTTATTTCCAGGGGTTCTCCCATGTTCAAAAGCTTGACAAAAAGGTGCTGTGTATGTTCACAGTCCTGCTTTACCCTGTAACAAATTAAACTGGGGAATGCTTTTTTTGTTGAGTCAGATCTTACATTTGTTTTTTACTGATTTTTGGGTAGTTAATCTAGAAATGACCCCAGTTTTTTGCGATCACATCCAGTTTTTACGATACAGGGTATCCTGCATCTTTGTCAAAGAACATACAAATTTTACATAAAATGAAATAATAACTTGAATGTACTGTTTATTTACATTTCTTTGTTCCTACAAAGGATTTATTGTTACTCTGACCTTTATTTTACAGTAAAACATTTGAAAATGAATCGGGTAGGTGGGTAAACTAAAAGTGTACCCTTATAGCTGAGTCTTCAGTGTTAGGACAATCCCGCCTGATGCTCCAACAATAGTCAACCATCCAATGTATATCCCATCTACCCTGATACCGTCCTTCCATGACTTCAAATCTTTGTGGAATCGTTCTCCTTGCTCATCACTGACTGCACCAAGGATTTCCGGGAAGTTAGAAAGATGGCTATGCAGAAAATACACCTTGATTCTCATATTGCAACCAAGCATTTTGTAGCTCTCCAAGAGTTTCTGGACAATTTCTGTGTAATTATTTGCTCGTGAGTTTCCTAGAAAGTGCTTGACAATGGCTTTGAATGATACCCAAGCATTCTTTTCGACCTCTGACATTGTCGTGATGAAAAGTTCATCTTTGATGAGCTGCCAAAACTGTGGACCATCAAACACACCGGCCTTTATTTTGTCAACTGAAAGGCTAGGAAATGCCAAAATGAGGTACTTGAAACTTGGTACTTGTCTCCTTCAGTTGGCAAAGCTTCATCATCAGATGCAGTTTCATGTGCAGAGGTGGGAATATAATATTCTTTATATTAACAAGTGGCTCATGTGGAATGTTTGGATCACCTGGTTTTATGGCAGATCTTGGAGGTATATTCCTTTCCACCCAATGCGTCTCACGAGCTGTGCTGTCCCACATGCACAGATAACAGGGATACTTGGTGTGTCCACGTTGCTGACCAGGAAGGAAGCATAACATTCTAAGGTCAACACAGATGACCCAATTCTGTTAGTAATATTGCAAGAACTCAATGACTCTCTTTATGCCTGCATATTCTTCACAAAAAGAAACTGAATGGCCAATTGGGACTGACCCAAATATATTGGTATTGTAAAGGAGGACACACTTTAAGCTCCCCTTTGAGCTATCGATGAATAGTCGCCATTCACTTGAGTTAGAGATTGGAATTCTCAATTCCTCCATTAAACCAGGTATGTTATGGGAATACACAAAGACACTGTCCGTTCTAAAGTACTGCAGAAATGGAATTTCTTTGTTCCTTTTTCAAGTATGTTTTTATTCATCACGCAGTCTTGATGCTAGGAGTTCTGAAGCCTTCTTCGATATTCCCAAATCACGTGCCAAATCACTCAACTCATGCTGATCAAATCCCTTACGAACAGAGTCCTCTTCAATTTCAAATTCCTCATGATCTTTGTCACCTAGTTCATAACCATAAACATGTTCTTCAAAAGAGGGTAGTGTAACGAAAACCGGCACAGGGATTTCATCTGAATGAGCCACTGGGTGTATAGCCGATGGTAGACTAGGATACTCTGTTACATTTATTTTTCTTGTTATATCCTGAAGTTTTTACTATACAAAAGTAACAGTCATTGAAATGATCTCCTGGCTCTCGCCAAACCATAGGTATACCAAATGGCATCTTATCACGTGTTCCCTTTGTCCACATCCGTAAACCCTCGACACACTGTTTGCACACCTTATGAGGGGCCCAAGACTTATCTTGATCACCAAGTTTACCTTGAAATATGCCAAATAGGCTTGCTCTACAAATGTGCTGATGTTCAACCTTTGACTGAGAATGGTGAAACTGCCACAGATATAACAAAATTAATCAGGGATGTTTAGACACTTACGATGAGAAACACTAGTGCCAGACATGATCTGAAAGAAAGGAAATACATGTGTAAGTAGAAAAATAAATTTTGCTTTTTCATTACGTAGAGCAGCACACAACCTCTGACCACACTGTCTTGCGTGTAAATGAATAGCCTATACAAATCCACGCTACAGTAATCACATTATTGGCGGTAGAGAAAAAAAACCTGACGTGATAGAAGAAAACTAACTGCACTTTCAGAATCAGCATACCTAGTGTAAAAAAGCTTACAAATTGAAGTCAACAAAAATTTGTTTAAAATTTTTCCCCAGCTTTATTTCACAGCTTTAGGTCAGCAAGGACATTCAGCCCGGGGCATGTTCTGACCTTAGGTAGACACATCAGCATAGAAAAATTAATACAAAATCACTAGATTTCTAATTCGGCATTAGAAAATAAACTGAAAACTAAGAAGTACCGTTTATAAAAAGACCGATATTTTGCTAGAAATGTGATTACATGATAAGCAATCATGAATATTGGAAGATGTTATAGTGAATTTCCTGTTCATCGCTGTTAAAAAAAAAAAAAAAATGCATAGATCAAGGCTGCCAATGCTGAAGTGTTAGGCGGAGGACAGCTGTCTATTTCTGTCATCTTCAGACAGGACAGCCACACCTGAAGTAAGATTGATCCAATCTGTACACAGAGAAGACTCGCAATTTGGCAGTTCATGTGACTACAAATTCATGTAAGTAAATAGACCTTTGGATTTGTTTTTTAGGTTTAAATTGTAACTCATGGTAAATCATGTGTTGTGCAAAATGAGTATTTTCCCCTACACATACAATGAACCCTAAGGACCTGAGACAGGCTTCAGATGGACTACTCACGTCCTCTGGTTTTTGGATCAATAGAATTCTAATTGTCCAGCATATATTTATGCAAGTCCTAATAAAAGGGGAAGACTTGTGAGCTTCCAACACACATCGACTGTTATTTTTTTTTTTTTTTTTGGCGTGTGTGGCAAATAAAAATTAGCACTGCCCTTGCACTTGATTGGATTATTAGGGTCAGCAGTATACTCAAAGAAAAAATATACAGTGCCAGTTGTAAAAAAAAAACATTTGGCAAAAAGTTAAATGGCTTTATTCAAGTGAAACTAAGCACCTGTGTCTTCCTGTGACTTCTGTGTGCCCTCCTTAAGCCCCATGTCACCTGTGCCTCCGGTCTCTTCCTGTGTCTCCTGCTATCCCTTATGTTCCTGTGCTGCCTGTGTCCCCTTGTCACCCTCAAATGTCCTGTGACCCTGTGTCTCTTTGTTGCCTTCTTGTACTTGACCCCTGGCTTTCTTTGTGACCTTGCCTATTTTCTGATTGCCTCGACCCGGCCATCAAAAACCACAACCTGCTTTCAGTCTGCAGTGCAAAATCCTCATCACTAGAGGCTGAGAAGACCAGGCTGATACCTAAGACTCTACGACTGAGCAATGCATAGGACCCCTAGTGGTTTTGTCTCTCCAAGTGTCAAATTCAGGTTGACAAAAAAAAAAAAATCTTGGTTTGTACTTGAGTATATACAGTAAGCAGCTTGATGAGTATATCTGCCCTCCAAGCAGCATTTTTACTTAATCTGGCCAAATGATAAAGGAAAGGAAAACATGCGACATAAAAAATTTTCAGTCATTTACATCACCATCTGATGTTCCCTTTTATGGTTGCTGGATATATGTAAATAACTTCTTGTAATAGTTTTTTAACATATTCGTTTTTTTTTCCTTTATTTTGTGCAGTGTACAATGATTACCACATCTAGTTCGAGAATTCACATTAACACACTTACCGGACCCTCATCCCCGGAGATCACAGCTTCAAAATTAACAATTGCCCTTCTACTCATCAACTTTCTCTTTGGACTGCTGTTGAACGTGCTACATTTCAGGATCCTGAAATTCAGAATAAAGAAGACCATAAACAATGTTTGGCTTTTTCACCTCATCATCACCAACCTGGTGTTCATTCTTCTGCTGCCTTACCTAGCGGTCCATGTCCTGATGTGTCCTTGTGTAACGTCTTTCATTTTATGATGTCGTTTCGCCTTTTTGTTTCAGTTTTTCTTATTACTGGTGTCAGTATTAATCGGTATTTACTGGTCTACTATTCTTGCTGGTACATAGGAAACGTACAATGTCACACTGTTTCTAGAGTTTGTTTTGGCTTGTGGTGTCTGGCCTTCCTGTGTAGTTCTCCGTACCTTCTATTTTGACTGAACACAGAGACAAGGTCACCTTCTGCTAAAACAACTGTACTCTTTTGGGTAAATGGGAAAATAAGGAAGTGCAAATCAAATGGGGAAGTGTTCTTCAGAATTCTGGTGAGCTTTCTGTTTCCTTCTGCCATCATTACAATTTGTCACTTCAAAATCCTCTGTAACCTAAAGAACAACCAAAGGAGAACTTCCATCAAACCCTACAAGGTCATCTTCCTGACTACAGCATCCTTCTTTATCTGTTGGGCCCTGTACCACATAGCTTACGTCATGAGTCTGGAACAAGGACGATTTGAGAATGGGATCCTTCTCAGACTGAAAATTGTCAGCGTTTGTTGCTACTGCTGCATGACTCCCATTTATTACTTGTTCATCATGAAAAATTTTTACAAAAGAGTTTAGAAGGTTCATGTGTTTATTATCTTTTTCAACTTCCTAGCAACTGATATCTTTTTTTGTTTTTTAGAATGTGTTGTATTCTAATGATATGAAAAAAATTGTATATTTTTAATACAGTATTTGAATAAAAAAAAATTGCTAAAAGATTGAAACCATCTGCCTGATATTGTATAGGACCACCTTGTTTCACCAAATCCACTCTTACATTAACCCCACAAGTCTCAGAGTGGTATAGAAAAAACAAGACTTACATTACAGTACAATTGAACACACCTGACCACATAAAATGACATTAAAAAAAAAAAAAACCTGACTCAAAAGACCAGCGCCATTTTCCATTTCTATATGACCAATTTCTGCATATATGTCCATTGTTGGTGCCATCTTTGGTGGGCAGGGGGTCACACTGACTGGTCTGTGGCTTTGCAGCCCATATGTAGCTCTTCTTTGGGATCATATTTGTAGGAACTGTTCCCCACACTCACGTTTACATTAAGGAGCGTTGGACACCTATGGCGCTGTCACTGGTTCACCAGTTGTCCTCCCTTTGACCACTTTTGCTTAATACTAACCCTAGCATACTGAAAATACCCCACAAGACCAGCCATTTTAGAGAGGCTCTGATCCAGTTGTCTAGCCATGACAGTTTGGCCATTGTATCTCAGATCCCTACACTTCCCTGCACATCACCTACAAGAACTGTCCATTCACTTGCCTAATAATATAACCCACCTGTAGACAAGTGCCATCAAAACCAGATCACACATGTTTCTTATTTCAATTGTAAATGGTTTTAGGGTTTTGGCTGATTGGTGTATACAATACTCATAAGTTATTTAATCTGTTAACAATTTGTTTATTTGCCCATTCAGTCTTGAATTTACCAGAGCCCCAACAGACTCGCAACCACTTCTGGTATGGCATGAGACAAGATTTTGCTACTTCTTGGGTTGATTAACAATCACCTCCCAACCCCAGGCCTTTGGACAGTGAATGAGAAGCAGCAGACTAATGAGCTCATCTCTATGTCACTCTTGTACTTTTTGCTCCCCTAGGATGACTACCTTGTGCTGCCCCCTCACTCCCAACTGCATTGACTAATGGTGCGGTTACCACTTCCTCCTTCCAGGGAGACGCTACATGTAACTACCTCAGCAAAAGCTTCATAGAGAATGAATGAGGGCGGCAGTGATCAGTTTCGTTCCAAGACAGCCACCTGCTGTCAAATATGCAGACAATGGTTATTTAAGATAATATCAGAACATAAACATTACATTTCTTTAATACCAAATATTACGAGGCAAGAGTTGAAAACTTTTTGAGGTTTTTATTATGAAGTAGTGGGTGTTGATGTTATTTTCACAGCTTTCAAAATTCTTTGTTCCCTGAACTGGATGTACTTGATCATATCAATGAAGCATTATCAGTCAAGCACATGGCTGAATAAAGTTCTGATTATGTTTTAAGATACTACAAGCTGCTGGAGTAGGTATGTTTACATCACATGATACTTAACGCAAATTGCTTTGGGTGCCAAAAACTGAAATGCTATAGCCAGATAAAATGTTTTCATCATTTAAAGTTAGGAAGAGTTAAAACCTGTTAGGTCGTTCTGCTCTGTGTGCCCCTATTCCTTTTGCCTGGTACTCCCTATTACTTCAAACAGGATCTATGCTCTTTTTGAAGCTACCTGTGCTCCTCCAGCAAGTAGCTATCCCTACTTCCTTCTGCCAGCTGGGATTTATAAGCAATGACCAACCCTACCTACTGATTGACATAACATTCACCCAGAAATCCCCAGCCTGTCATTTGTCTTTCGATATTTATCCAGGCTCATATCAATTTTTCACTGCCTGTCCCACTGTTCAGTTCCTGTTCTGCTGTGGGTAAATTACTTGTCCGATGGCAATTACTGATCTTACTTCACCTGACCCTCCAATTGTTTGCCACCTGGATGACCTCTGTCTTTGAGCTTTCTCTGCCCTTTGGGTTCCCCACGTGGCATATTGCTTTTCCGTCTCTGACCCCAGCTCTGACTTTGTTTCGCTAAACTTGGAGGATGTTATAGCCCTCATTGTGACTGTTGACCTGTCTACCCTTGTGGGCTGTCCAGTCATTCAGCAGTCCTTGTTCCCCCAGAGGCAATTCCTTGAGGACTTAAGTCCTGGGGCAACCATGTGCTGGGATGGCACAACTCTCCTCGTGAGGCTGAGCAAGGGCTTGCTATAAGTGGTCACCCAACCTTTTGGAGCTCGCGGACCACTAATCTCACAGACTCCAGACCACACATGTGCAGGGAGCTGTGTGTCACTCAAAGGGGAAGAAACTTCCCCTAGAGTGACGTCATAATGTTCAGAGACACAACCCGCCCACTTACCTGAGCCTGCCATGCATACGGCAGACATGGTACGCGGTTCTGGCCAATGCGCCCCCCAAGCAGGGTCTTTCTCCTGACCACGCTAGGGGGTGCAACGGCCAGATCTGCGGCCCACCTGTCAGACGGACCGGAGATTGGGGACCCCTGCTATAGGAGAAGACTAAGAAGATAGAATAGGGAATCGTTTCTAATACAAGATTGGCAAGAACGGGCCTCACAAGAAGCTTTGGTGATGCCTACATATGATGTTGACCTACTGTGATTAAATAGCAATTCAATGAATCAAAGAGGCTGGCCAGGGACAGTCAGATTGGGAAATAAGGCAGGAGCTATCTGGCTTACTGCACACCATTGAAAGCTCACAGTGTGCAGTGAGTTAGCAATTTTAGCAATGGCGAAAGGCCAAGCTTGTTCCCTGGAAACCAATTGTAGGGAACATTAGAACAGGTTCTGATTGACTATTATAGCCACAGAACAACACAATGCATGCAAGCACAGGGTGCCCTAATTATTATTATTATTTATATTATTATTATTATTATTATTATTATTATTATTAATAATGATAATAATAATAAACCATATTGCCTTAATAGACATTTCCTGACAGCAATGACCACATTCTTGTCTTAACTTTTGAATTGGGTACATACATTTTCAAATTAAGCTTATTTATTAACATAATTACCAAAAGATGGACACAAAATACATTATGAAAAAATGATCAAGAAGAGATGCATTTTCAGTTCAAAAGATAGTCGTTGAAATCCCCTTTGTGGTTTTCAAACAGTAAAAAGGTTCCAAACCTTGAAGTCGCTGTTTCGTTATGAGCTAAGAGGAACACATTAAGAAATGTTAATAAAAAGCAAAAAATAAAACAATAAATAAATCATTAAAAAGAACATTAAAGAAAAAACAGAGGCTATAACACAACTTACTAAATGTGAGTAAAAGCCTTGAAAGTTTTTAACCACATGGCCCCTAATGAAATCTTGAAAGTTAAATATTTTTTATTTAGCATCACATATTTATTATTTAACTGTCTGTCAACCCTAATCAGCCCTAATTACCCACTTCCTTCTCCTTCTCTTTTTGCTGATTACTCTTTTTAATGGCATATTATATATATACATATATTGTTTCCATTCCATTCCTTTTGTTTTCCATTCCTTTTCCGTATATTATAACAAGAATGTGTCCAAAATCCATTCAAAACTCAATATCTTTACTACGCTTTGCAGATAATTTTATTTTCATTTTAAATAGAATAAACCCTTCTTCAATGTATTATATATATCATTTAATATGTACAGTTTATTATGTGTTATTATGTATAATTTATAATAACAGATAAGGTGCCCACAATATTTTTGTGGTATTGTGTTGTAAAAACCACTTGTATCTGCTATTAGAAAACATAGAAACCAGAAGCACCAAATGAATGTAAATAGCTAGATAGTAAAAGGAGGTTTGCTTGCTGTTTTTTCCTGCAAACTGCTATTTATGTAGTATGACACACAGAAGTGTTGTTATCTGTGGTGAGATACTTTGACAGGTTACCAAAACGGCATCGGCTTGTATAGACGCTCGAAGGAACAAGGTATGTTTTTTCTTTATAATTTGTAATGAAAGTAGATTTGTTGGGGAACTGCATCACATGTAGTCCCCAGGTTACATATGGGATAGGGACTGTAGGTTTGTTCCTAAGTTGATTTTGTATGTAAGTTGGAACAGGTACATTATTTTAATAAATGCATTTAGGACAGAGGTTTGACTCAACATATTAGGCAGCATGGTGTCAGTTAATGTATAAAATCCTCACTGTAAGTTATTCACAAACAAAGCAAAAAAAAAAGACACTTTGTGGGCCTAGACATTCAATACCTTCTAGAACAAGCTGTGCATTGATATGCACAAAAGAGAAACAGCTGCAGGGTTTGTCTTGGTCATTAAGAAGTTACAGGAGGCTACAGAAAGAGCTCACCCCTCCAAGATCACCCACAACTTCAGCTGTGTTTAGCAAAAGATTTCTTCTGCAAGTCATGCAAACTGCCCCCCTTCCCCCATCAAACCTCCGTCTTGCACAGGAAGCCCCATTCGTTCGTATCTAGAAGTTTTCTGTATGTCAGATGTCCCCAACTCTGGGACTACCTGTACTGTGTGAGAAGATTAAGGTATGAGCGGACATTCCCCAATTACAGAGTTGCATTGAAAGTTGATCTAAATCCACAAAACAAAAAGTCACCAGGAGGTAGAGCCAGTGCAATGTCTCTCTTGTCAAGAAAATAAATCCCTGGCTCCTGGTGGCTTTTTGTACTAGCCGTTTAGTACGGCTTTCATGTATGGCACATGTACCATGTATTGTAGCGCTCAGCTCATCAAGCCCCCACAGACAGTGTAACTCCTTACATCATCAGTAGCCACTCAATGGACAAAGCAAATAATTGTCCTCTCAGAAGTCCACCATGGATCCAACGGTGAAGATGGCTACTTCTAAGGATGCAGGAGGTCTTGGCCTTGTCATTACTGCAGGGCGGTTGCACACTGGTAATATGTGCCATTACCGGCACGTATGTTGTGCATACTTGCTAATTATGATGGAAGCTCACCACCCACCAAAGAGTACAGTTCCTCTTTAAAATTGAATCACACTGAGTTGCTGCAGATGCCGGCTTACATTTGAGGTTTCCACAAAGATATGTAGCTTTTGAGAGGTTCCTCTTTTAAGGAATGCCCATATAGAATTAATATGGAGGCTGCCTTTGCTGACTTCTATCTTTAAAGATTCTAGGTACCTGGCTGAGCTTCTGAATATTTAATATTTAGGTGTATGTGCCTCCAGTTCCTAGCTATGCCAGTATTGGTACTTTTGTACAGAAGAGTGGGGAATATTAACCTTTGGTGGAATATTATTGAAAGATTTCCCTTCACCTCCTATCCTTAAGACACAAGAAGTTAGAATAATTATCATCCTTAAGAGATATCTCACCATGACCAATGTTCCCAATGGAAAAATCCTGTTCTTGTGATACTTTTTGGATTTTCCATCTTTTTCTGTGCTTCTATCATTACAAGCATAAACACGGAAGGTTAATGTCCCCATTTGGGACAGATGGTGGAATGGAGGCTTGAGAGAGGTTTCATCCTATGTAACACTATATACTGTGACCTCAAGACCTCAAGATTCTCAACAGTTCCAGTAATTTAGCAGAACTAACCATGTAGAGGAATTCCCTGAACACAGTCCTTCTGGTCAAAAACACAACATTTCCTAGATCAGCCTTTCTCAACCTTTTTAACACATGAGAACCCTTAAAATAACTTTAGGGAACCCCTCCTATAATTGCTATAACTACAGCTCACAGTACATTTGTGTGGTGGTCAGTGAAAAGAATGCCTCTTACATTATTGGCCATACTGAAGAATATCACCAATGCAGATAGCCAAAACCATCATTGGTATCCTGAAAGGCACAAACTGCTCATTGCTCAAGGACCCCCTAGCAGCCTCTGGAGGAGCTCAGAATAGTAAACACTGGTGTAGATAGTTTATTCCTAAATATTTAACATTTTGTGAGTTCAACATACTTGTAGCTGAGTCACAAAGTTAAAAAAAGAAATTTGACAATCTTTTACTAAACTTTACCTTCTACCTCCCTCTAGCTAATTTGCTCATTGGAAAGAAGAAACCCAGCATTTGTACACAGCTTAACACTGACTTGAATACATCTTTAGGTTACATGTTGGGTCTTTAGTGCTCCTTCTTCTGGACATCATGGTTGGAAGGTTTTTTTTTGGGTGTACACTCCTTATTGGGTTAATCAAAGGGAACCTCATAGGGTCCCAAAGACTCCAATGACTGTATGATGGTATCAAAATAACGATTGGAAGTGTGTCTGGACCACTGGTGGATTACTAGTTAAAATTGGGGAATGGTGGATGGAATTGCACCGGGAGGGAGCATTGATACTAGACTTTTACCCTTTTAGCTTTCCAAATCATCTCTAACACATTATTTTTATGCAGATTACATCATGACAGACCTGCATGTGAACGTATCTTATGAAATATCTTACCCAGAAGTCACGACCCAAAAATTATTATCAGCTTTCATCTTGATTGTTACTTCCATCTTTGGACTTATTATGAATTTTCTTTACATCTGGGTCCTCAGGTTCAGAATGGAGCAGAGCATCAATACAACTTGGTTCTTCCACCTTATCATCACCAATCTTATTTTTACCTTGACCATGCCTATTATAGCAGTTTATGTCCTAAGAAATCCTCAGTGGACCTTTGGATCCTTCATGTGTAAGATAAACAATACATTGATAGAAATGTGCACCCACACGGCCGTCTTCTTCCTTATGGCCATAAGCATTGAACGTTTTATCTTAGTGTTTCACCCAATCTGGCACCGAAAAAATGTAACGCCACACCGTGTTTATATAGTTTGCTTGTCACTGTGGGGTTTGTCCATCTTATGCAGCTCTCCATATCTTGTGCTTTGTAACATCCAACAAGACAAAAACTTCACTGTATGCTGTGCAGAGTTCACTATCTATTGGGATGAAGGAAAACTTCGGAAGCTTGAACGATCCACTGAGTGGGCCCTGTATTTCTTCCACCTCTTTATGAGTTTTCTCCTTCCATTTTCGGTTATGGTTTTTTGCTATCTCAGGATTGCCTTCAATCTAAAATTTAAGCAAATGGCCAAGTCCAACAAGCCATATACCTTAATAGGCCTTGTCATAGCTTCCTTCTTCATCTGCTGGCTGCACTACCATTTACGGAATGGAATGATAGTGGCAAAAGAAAGATTTCATGAGGACGTTCTACAGATATTGATCATGCTTACAACATGCTTTACTTGTGTTAACTGCTGTTTCACACCACTACTTTACCTTTTCATTGTTGAGACCTTTAGCAAGGAATTCAAGAAAACTGTACAGTGTCGTATTTGTTGCACTGCCCCTGATTCCTCTTCCATTTATGCTTTTCAAATGGAACAGGGACCCGTAACTACAAGTAATTAAAATCTGGACTAATCTTGCCTGCTTTGCAAGTTGGTTGTTTATAGAGCTGGATAGATGAAATTTAGTTTTCTATGAAGCCCAAAATGGAACTAAACTCGTGATACTCTGTTGCAGCGTGCTGGCATCTTCTTCTGGTCAGTGCCGATCCTCATTCTTTGGTCATCTTGATTGGTGTGCCGGGAAAATGTAACTCCTGTGCAGACACTCATGAATTTATTCATTTCTGGCAACCAACACACGTGCAGCTCAGCAAATTCTGACAGCTTGTCAGAGATCAGCCATTATTTCAGCACATCACCTGTCCCTTTCTGCATTACCCACCTGTCTGAATCGCTGGTTCCACTTTAAAAGGTCTTTAAGACTTTAAGAAGGTCCCCTTATTACATGAAATATATAATTATCTTATTAATGACTTCTGCACTTATGTCTTGGTCCTTCCCAAAATATTATTGGAACACTGAGGACCCAACATCTCATGGAAGTTCACTTTATTCTTTGATTATTATTCTTTATTCTTTGATTATTTATTTTTATAAGTTTATTAAGTTTTTTCATTCCTAATTCATTGGATTGATTGATTCTCACCATATTCTTTAGTATATGGGTGAGTTTTTGTAGTGGGGCAATGTTGCTACTTTGTTAGCCAAGGTTGTGATTATTATTTGGTTTCCATGCATGCTCTTTTTGTTGGGTGTTAATTAAAGTTTTGGTGGATTACTTACTCTTTGATCATAACAATAATAAAATAATAATTTGTTGATGTGTTTGGCGTAAATAATGTCCTATATATATTGTCAGTGTACCCACGAGATAATCAAAGGACTTCAAGAAGGTCATAGCAATTCAATTCAGATTTGATGTTGTCCTTGGCACCAATAATGAAATGCTATAACCTTCTTCCAGTCTTTGAGTACTAGGCCACTACATTGAAATTTTACTTTCAACACAACACTGTGACCCTGAGCATACATCCAAATCCACAAAATAATGGTTTCATCAGAATAAAATAAAGTTTTGGAATGGCCTAGCCAGACCTCAGACCTAAATCCAATAGAATCTTCAGGTCACCCCAATCTGAGGGGTGACCTGAAGGGGCTGTTCACAAGAGATTCCCTCACAATCTGACAGATTTGGAGTGCTTTTTGAATAGCAGAAAGGGTAAACATTGTCAAAAGTCAATATGTGCCATACTGACTCCATACCAAGGAGGCTTAATGCAGTAAATCAGACTCAGCAGGAGAGATCCAGGTTTGTTGGTTATCTTGATCTTTCCTCAAGATAGATGCATAGGCATAGAGTTGTATATGAAGTCTTGCGAGACCTTCAGTAAGGGCTTGAATCAAATCCTTAGAAGCACAATGATGTACACTGTCCATAGTGCTGATCCCATGTTCTTAGTGTCCGTAATTTCCATCATGTCTATCCCAGCCTTGAGTACTTCTACTTTATTAAAGATCAAGTAAGTCAAACAAGATTATCTTTGTGTCCCACACCACTGGAAACCTTATCATATAAGTTACAGAATGCATTTTCATTGAAAATGGAATGGAAATATTCTAGTTATTGCAAGTCAAGTTTTTCTGAATTTCTTTTATTAAAAGTTATTTGACAATGGAAGACTTGAAAATCATGGCAAAGATGTCCTATGTAGGCAGCGGCACAGAAAATTTTATTAAAATATTTCACGCAAAGGCTAGAAAGAAAAGGACCAAGTGTCTTTGCAATTGAAGTGTCCAACGTTGGCCAAATTTATAATAACTGTAAGGAACTTACCTGTCCTGCGAGCCCGCAGGGTCCCTGGGGATCCCAGCCGCAGAGGGAGACGCCGCTGCAGCAGGCAGCATGGCCGAGGCTGCTGCACTGCTCGCAGCGTGTCTCTCTCTGCAGGCGGAGGGATCCGTCCTGGCCAAACTACTGTTCAGCCAGACGGCATCCCTTGCATCTCTATGGACATGTTACAGAAAGTCCTGTTCTCAGCACTCCTTTGGATGTGCAAAGTAGTGCACGTCCCAGGGATGCTGTGGGAAGAGGTGCGCGTGCTACCACGCGTGCCTCTTGTACCCCCCGAGGGCGTGGCTCTCGGCTGCCTCGCCGCGGGGCGGTACATAGTTAGTTTGAATTCCCTGCGGCCAATCCCGCAGGGGATTCAGTTACTCTCCAATCAAATGGCGCCAGGTGGTGCGAGGTCATTGGTCACTCTGGCCATTTAAGGAGAACCTGTCCTGACCACCATTGCCTGCTAAAAGCCTCTGTGTACACAGTTTGCTTGGGTGCGTTCTTTGTGTTAGTTAACATTTCTCTAATTGTCATTATAATAGCGACCTGGTCTGATACCTGACTCTTGTCTGAACTCTGCCTGTCCTGACCTCGGATTGTTTGTGACCTCTCTTGCCTGCTGCCTGCCCTAACCTCGGATTGTTCCTGACCTGCCTTTGTCTTACCCTCCTGTACTACACTTCGGACTTGATTTCTGTGAAATACCCTGTCTTGTTTTATGACTACAATAAAACTCGATAAAAGGACATTTGGAGTTGGCTGTGGTTTGTGTGCCCAGGCGCATTACAATAACATTAAAAAGTAGCAAACATTAACTTGACAACTTCGCAAAGTTTTCAAACAAATTTACTCTCTTTTTATGGGGAAGTAAGTGAACAGGTAGACAGTGGAGTAGCAGTTGATATAGTGTACTTGGACTTTGCTAAAGCATTTGTCACTGTACCCCACAGACGGGTTAATATGCAAGGTAGGGTCAATAGGTCAATCTGTAAATGGGTAGAGAACTGGCTTAAAGACTGCATCCAGGTCTTAATGATTCATACTCTGAATGGTCTAAGGTTATTAGTGGTATACCCCAGTGTTCAGTGTTGGGACCTTTACTGTTTAACATCTTTATAAATGATATAGAGTTTGGGATTAAAAGTACCATTTCTGTGTTTGCAGATGACACCAAACTATGTAATGGAATTANCTCCATACANGATGTCTATAATCTACAAGCAGACCTGGATGTACTGTTTGATTGGGCAGCCAAGTGGCAAATGACATTTAATATAGATAAATGTAAAATTATGCACGTGGGGGCATCATGCATGCTTCATACTGCCTAGGGGGAATACATTTGAGAGAATCAGAAGGAGGATCTAGGGGTTCTGGTAGATCATAGACCTAATACCAGCATGCAATGCCAAGCTGCAATATCTAAGGCTAGCAAAAGTACTTTCTTGTAATAAAATAGGAATATACTGCCAATGATTGTCAATGTGAAATCACAGCAGATGGGTTGGCAATTGTTACAGAACATTTACTGAACATGCATCAATCCAAACCTGAGCAAGTTTGCCCATCACTAAGCTTTACCTAAGCCTGTGCACATAACAGAGCTGTGAAAGGGACCCAGCGGGTCTCTCTATTACAAGTTTATTGCAGACAAGAGGGCAGATTCAAGACCAGTCACCCTACACGAGGAGAGAGAGAGCAACATTAACCTTTGTTGCAGGAACTACTTTTAAATTAAATTATCCTCCAGCACAGATATCTTCTAACTGCTGATGGTTTGGGTTTTAGCTACTCCGATATAATAAGGATTTAGCCTTTTAGAGACAAGCCCTCATATTTTATGTATTTACACTAAAAGTTTGCATGCATGACAAAGTTTAGGCAGAGCACAATTTCACACCCTTCCCAGCAACTCTGTTTCTCACGGTATATATTTTTATCTTTAGCACAAAGAACTCTATGTACAATGTACTATTTAAAGGTCTGCGTTTAAGGACATACGAGCAAATGTTCTCTATCTTTTGTTTATTTGATAACCACAGTAGCAAATACAATATATATATATTGGGTACATGAAAATATAATGGTTTAGGGTCATTTTTTTAAAGTGTAATTATATTTCCTTTGAGGACAGCACTGTAGTCAGTCACAGCTATGTGCAAAAATGGTTCCCAATGCTGTGACTTAGCACAGACCTGTAATGGAAACAAGGTCATTCATATTCAAATGTATCTATGTATATCAAATATATATATATATTTACATACAAATACAGATTATAACTTTAATATGGGCAGAGAATTAAAATTGTTCACCCAGCTGATAAAGGATCCGGGGTGATATTCACTTTGACCAGTGGACACTTAACAATCAGTGGTCTTTTTCTCCCCAGCATTGGACGTGGGTTGACAAGCCTTCCAGTACCCACAACCCATCGTGATGCTGTGACCAATGGTTCTGTGCATGATGACACTGGCGGGAGGGTCAAAGTAAGATTGGCCCTAGACTGGCAAGAAAATGGGCTTTGGAGGGCCGGTCATCACAAACTAAACCAATGGGGAAAAAAGATCCTAGGACATTAAGGTACACATTAACCTATGCAAACTGTAGACTACATGAGCGCTGTATTCTATATCAATGAGTGCGTAAGGAGAGGACATGCAAGGTCAACATTAATTGTTATGTTTTACCGCCTCGTTTTAAATTCAAGAATTTAATCAAACTGAAATGAAGTATCTCTATGCCATGCTATCTGAGCGAATCGTAGTGCTCTAGGATACAACACTAGATTTTTTTGTATATTTGCCTGCAGTTATTAATAATATTAGTTTTAACAGGATTTATATAGCGCCAACATATTACGCAGCACTGTACATTAAAAAGGGGTTGCAAATGACAGACGGATACAGACAGTGACACGGGAGGAGAGGACCCTGCCCCAAAGAGCTCACACTCTAGTAGGTGGGGGAATTAACTCACAATAGGAGGGGAGATTTGAAGTAGTGATGGATTCATAAGACAGAAGAAGATGGGTAGGCAAGTCTGAAAAAAAGGGTTTTAAGCGCTCTATAAATGAGCAGAAAGTAGGAACAAGCCAGATAGGATGAGGAAGATCATTCCAGAGAGTCGGGGCAGCTCTAGAGAAGTCTTGTAGCCGAGGGTCTGATGAGGTTATGAGTGAGAAAGTCAGTTGTAGGTCATGGTGGAGTGAAGAGCGTGGCTGGGGGAGTACAGTTCAGATTTAATCCTTTAAGAATAAATAAATAAATGCAGCATTCTATTCATTAATACATTTACATTTATATTTTACTATTTGAAGCAGTGTTATCTGAAGTTGATTTGGTAACTGTAGAACCCTGGTTCAGCTCCAGTACTCACAATGCTGGTCTCCAGTCTAAATCTGGACTCCTTTTCTTTAGTTAGGGCTCACATCAGGGAAGGACAAGGGGTGCGTCTGTATGAGCCATGATCAAAAGAGCTTGACTTTTGCAATGCAGAGACTTTTAGAGATGGGAAGGGGGGTCTAGGAAGCTTAACTAGCATGGGGCTCAGAGGTTTCTGATGGGGGTCCTGGTCTAGCCATCACTAAAGGCTAGTTATTCCATCCCAGGTTGCCCCCAGCACATTTGTGTGCAAAACATGGCATTTGGGGAAAGACTGACAAAGGACCAGGAGCCCAGAGATAACGTAGTACATATGAGTCTAGCAGAGGCAAGTGCAGAATATAAAGCCAGGGATGCATTATAGGGAATGGCTATTGGTCCTGCAACCACAAGAACAGAGCAGCTTATGGGAGAGGATGCCGGGAGCCAGTTGCATGGAAGAGGAGCCTGCAGAAAGAAAAAACAAGTAAACTTGTTCTTTATACAATCACCTCTCTTCCTGAACTAATAAAGGATTTAGCCCTGGCAGTGTCACCCATGCAAGGGATTTTTTTTTTAATTTCTGGAGTCTGGCTTTAAGATTTTTACGCTTCGTCTGAAGTGAACACTCAGTATGAAACTTCTAATTTGGTAACGATGCCTAATGACATCACACTTCCTTCACTATTTGGGAACACACAAAGGACAACGGCTTGAGTCACCATTGTCTTACCAGAAAGAGAGAACTTCATGAAAGTATGTTTATTTCCTCTTAATTTCATTTTTATACATTAAGTTATTCAGTTATTGATTCCTCTATTATTATATAGAGGAAGTACCAACAAGTGGCTATATGCAAACAAACACACGGCTATTTTTAAGCACAAAATTGGCCATCTGTGCATTTTTTACTGATGGAAATGACTCAAATTTGAAAGAAATAACTTGAAATGTTACACATCTAAGTTTCCCTTCATTGCTTCCTTTTGGTCTATTACATTCATCAGTGAAAGTTTTTTTATATTAATTGAAATCCAGGTTGAACATTTCTTTGTAATCTTCAGTGTTGCTCTCTCTGCCTATGATACAATCTGTGAACTACAGCACAACTACTTCTTATTGTAACATCCAATTGATGAGGCCATTGCTTTGTTCCCTCTGCAAATTCATGCATTTTACCAGCCTCCCAGGGAAGGTTATACTCGAATATCCCCGCCATAGTCCACCAAATATAGGGGTAAGCCAAATAACTCTCCAGTATGTTTTTAGAAGGAAACCCACACAATCATGGGAAGAACATTCAAATTCCATGGATATAGTGTTCTGATTTATACATGACCCTGGTCAAAATACAGCTAAGGAAGAGTTCTAGCCACTGAGCCACTATGCCAGTAAGCCACCATGGTACTTAGCCACCATGCCTTCTACCTGACAGGTATACATTAATGAAAATTATTTTTTATAATTTACACATTTATAAAATGATGCATTAATGTGTGTTGGAGCAGAGAAATTTAGTATTAGTGTTACCAATTATAAAGTAGGAAAAGGGAAAAATTTTAGGGAAAGCAGACAGATATGCTCACCTGTCTGACCCATCGTGTCATTGACCTTCAAGAGCCATGGTGCCCAGGGAACTTGGAGAGAGCATGCAAGTTCAATGGAGACATCTTCCTGACTGAGAGTTGAATCCTTAGTCCTGCAAGGACATAGTGTTAGCCACTGGGCCACCGTGACAGGCACTATTAAATAAAAAAAAATATCTTGCAAAGAAGAGATGTATTGTACATGTACATGTCCAACTGGTCACACTACTGACCTTCAAAAAGTGCAGTGCCCATAAAACATAAAGAGAACACACAGACTTCATTTAGATAGTCCCGACTGAGATGTAATTTAGAGCCCCTAAAAATCTCAAACCAGCCAAATGCACCCCCGTCAGGCATTATAAAGTAGAAAAAAAAAGTTTTCTTGCAAAAAAATAGATATATTATACATACCTGTCCGAATGGTTGCACCACTGATCTTCAAGTGCTACAGCGTCCAGCAGACATGGAGAGAGAACACAGACTGTATGGAGATAGTGTTCTGATGGAGATTTCATTCAGAACCCCTAAGTACTGCAAGGCAAAAGTTCTAACCACTGAGCCACTAATCAAATGAAGTAATAAAAAAAGTTTTCTAAAAAAAAGAGACATACATACCTGTCCAAATGGTCCTGCCACTAATGTTCAAGAGCTGTGGTGCCCAGTGATCATAGAGGAAACAAACAGAATTAATGGACTACCAACCAACTAAGCCACCATGCCTTCCATTGGGCATGAAGTGGAATAGTAGGTTTTCCTGCTATGAAGAGATACATGCACCTGTCTGACTGCCCACACTACTGACCTTCAGGAGCTACCGTGCCCAGTAAACATAGAGAGAACACACAGACTCCATGTTTATAGTGTCCTGATGGAGCTTTACCTTGGGAACTTTAAGTACTGCAAGACGAGTGCTGACCACTGAATAACCTATCAACTGAGCCACTATGCCTCCAATTGGGCACTAAAAGGTAGAGAAAAGAAGAGATTTAAATACCTGTCAATCTTCAAGAGTTACAGTGCCCAATTAGCATAGAGGGAACACCAAATGAGCCACATTGTCTCCCATTGGGCGCTATGAAGTAATAAAAAAGTATTCTTGAGATTTACATACCTGTCCTGCCACTGATCAAGAGATACACTGCCCAGTGAACATGAAGAGAACAGACAGACCCCATAGAGAGGCCACTAACCAGCGGAACTACAATGTCTTCCAGCTACAGTGCCCAGAGAATAACTCAGCACACTTCTAGATTCTCTTTATTCTTCTTCATTATTATAACTATCAACCTACACCTTCTAAATAAGAAGATTCTATTGAAAGGCATATTAGGAAGTGACAGTCTCAAACATAGATAACACTTCCCCTGCCCAGCCCTCTCTTCAAAATTTGATGTAAAACCCTCCACTGCATAGCATATCCACAGTTTCCTTCTGCATGTAGAAGATCTGACTTAGATACCAGCATCTTGCCAGGAAATACGAAGGCCCAGAAGGCTACTGGTAGGTTAATTTTGTAAATATTGTGCTTGTTTTATTTTTCATGCTATTCTTTGCATTTTGTAATCTGATGTACACAATGCTGTACAATAGGCTGATAGGAAACAGTAGTATTAAAATGGGTGTACATCTTATCTTCAGGTAGGTACCCCTTACCACTGCAAATAACCCATATAGGGGTAGATAGTTTAGGAGAAAAACTTACCTTATCCTTTGCTCCCACACCATCTGCCAGTCTTCTCCTCTTTACTAGACCAGTCCCAGTCTTATTGAAACCTCAATGTGCTGCCAATAGATCTATTACCCCTTTATTGTCTTGGGATGGCACAGAAACCCCACCCACAATCTGGAGCTATGGGAAGTGCAGGAGAATGCTGCTGGCTGCAGGGTGAGATACGTTTGTACTTCACTCTTAGTAACCCTAGACAAAATTGCAAATTTGCAGTGCAAAAGTGCAGTGGGGAGGGGTACCTGCTTCAGGGGTAAATCTTTTGCCTAGAGTTTAACTTTGCATTGCAATGTAAAGTTACTACAGACTTTTCTTTTTACCTTGTGTTACATCTCAGTTCTTCTAAACTTCTGCAGCCTCTGTGTAGCCACTTTATGTTTGTAGGAACACCATAGGTTGCGTTTGCTTTTTGTGACAACAGTGGACCAAGCTGAATTTTTATCTGCATATATTTTGCCTTTCATGTCCCCCCCCCCCCCATTAACAACAGGCAAATTAAACTATCGAATAAAACATTTCTGATTTCATTATCTATCGTATTTTTTACCCAGTGCCATGATCACTGGGTCTTTGGTCGGATTATGGCCATTGGAGGGGTTGAAATGGTGCTGCGCATGGCTTATGAAGAACAGGTGGGCATATCAATGCCCACATTTGAGGCTGAGCCTTCCCGATTAAAAGAACTGTGATTTCATTTCATGAATGACCTGAAAAACCCGGAAGCTGGAAAAGATATGGCCAAGGCTGAAAATCATAACCTGCTTGTGATTTCAGCTTTCTCTTGATCTACTTTGTGGCTTTCAAATTTGCTTTTCACTAAAACCAATCTCCGGGCAGATATAGGAACAGGATATACAGCGAAACTCCAATAATTGCGAGCAATGGTTAAAGCTGCCCCAAGGTTCCTATTGTTTTTTGAGGTTTTATTATTTAAAAAGTACCTATGTTTCCTGTCCTTATGATATGACAAAGGTAAACTTCCATTTAGATCTGCATATTCTAAGTGCAGTTCAGCTAAACAGACTAAAAAGTAAACTAAAGCATATTTCACCAACAGTACTGGACAGTGATAGCAAAAGCAGCACAATGGTGAACTCATCTTTTTGACTTTGTCATCATTTCTTGATGCCAACATGTGAACTGGATGGCTTAATGTACTGCTTCTTCTTCTCACTTTCTAAAACTGTATCTGTAACAAATGTACCTTTTGTAAGAGATACTTATATTACAATGTCAGGAGGTTCTCCTTTGCCGGGCATCTTCTCAATGATTGCAGCGTGCGAGTGTGTGATCCCCGAGGGCGCTAGAGCTTAATAAACCTCTAGTGCCCCGGGGATCGCAAACAGGGGGATTCCCAGGGCTAAATGCAGCTCTGAGAATCCTCCTTTTAAATTTCCTCTTCCGATGGTCTCGAGAAATCGGTTAGCCGAAACTCGTGGAAATTTCCACGAGAATGCCAGAGGCAATGTCGCTCATCCCTAAAAGGGACTGCAGTAGACTGCTTTAGGTGCTAACAGTTGCACAATACATATAATGAAGTAATAATGCAAGTTGTTTCTATCTGCTTTAAGTTCAGCTTTAACTGTGTCCAATATTTCATCTCGTGGTAATTTTCTCATCTATCTAATGAATTTTATGTAAAGTAAATGTTGTCAGCAGTTGGATTTCCACTGGCTTAGTACAGATGATATCTTGGTTTCTTAGTCTCAGTACTTTTATCACTATCAACCCATATGCCTTTTAGGGAAGTTTAGAATTTGCTGTTCTCATTCCAACATTGCTTGCAAACTTGCAAATAAAAAATTGACTCTAACTGTAATGCCATCAAAATAAGCAGGTAGCTCAGGCTCATTAATCTGATATTGACCGAACATTGGTGGCGAATCTTCCAGGTCCACATGTTTCAATGGCAGGTATTGATTCTCCAGCAAAGAATATGTACTAAATGTCACATTCAGTGCTTTATAAATAATTTGTAGTTGGCTTAGTAGCACTTAAACCCTTGCAGTGGTATGCCCCAGGTTCAAGTCTCGGCCAGGGCACTATCTGCAAGCCGGTTGAATGTTCTCCTCTTCCAAAAAACATGCAGTTAGGTTAAACGGCTTACCCTGAAAATTGACCTTTGTTAATGACATATGACTATGGTAGGGAGCAATGTAAAGTATATAGTAAGAGAAAGCAATATATGCCCACAATACATGTACGTTTTTACCTTTTTTATCCCCTATAACACCAAGCCAACGTGAAAAAATTGGTGCGGATGTGTCAAAAGTACAATGGGCTCCTGAGACCTTTTGTGGGCAGAGTCCATATTATGTTTGTGGTCTTTGGTGCCAGATCTGGACAGTTTGTTCTTGATCAAACTGGTCACCACCACTTTATAAATAAAGAAATAAAATATTGGACTTGAGGTTCTGCCTAATACTGGTTGCTTATAATTTTCTTTCAGAACACAATGGAAAATAATACAATACATGAAACTTCACCCAACATGGAAATTCAAACCATCTACGAACCTTTCACAACTCCCAAGATGATATCATCAGTTCTTTTGCTTTTAACATTTGTCTTTGGATTGATTGTGAATTCATTGTATCTTTGGGTTCTTTGGTTTAGGATGAGAAGAACAATCAACACAACCTGGTTCCTTCACCTAATTTTGACCAACTTTTTTTTCACCATCATTATTCCATTTACTGCTGTGTATTTTATGACGAGGCCTCACTGGATCTTTGGCCTGTTCATGTGCAAGCTTTTTAACTCTTTAGTCTCTGTGTGTATGTATGGAGGAGTATTTGTCCTCACAACAGTTAGCATTGACCGATATTGCTTGGTATTTCATCCTCATTGGTACAGAAAACACATGAACCCCCGCAAAGCATCTCTTATCTGTGCAGCATTGTGGACAATGGCTCTTTTATTCAGTGCTCCTTACCTAGCATTTCGAAATGTAAGATATACACATAACATCACCATTTGCTACAATGACTACACGCTTTTTGGTAATTTGGATGAACGACGGGTCAAATGGTCTATGTTTGGTTTCCGTTTGCTTGCGGGATTAATAATCCCGCTAAGTGTGATCACAATTTGTTATCTCAAAATTTTTATAAAGATAAAGAGTGAAAACCTGGCAAAGTCTACCAGACCATATAAGATAATATTTATCGCTATTCTGTCCTTCGTTATCTCTTGGATCCCGTATCATATATGGTATGGAATGAGCGTGGAGCCTGGAAAGTTCCAGGAGACAATACTCGAGTCCTTACAAATCTTGACAGTTCTATTTACATGCATCAACTACTGCTTTACACCAATACTTTACCTGTTCATCGTTGAAAGCTTCAGAAACATATTCAGGAAGTCTCTGCTGGCCCTCATTGAGTTGGTTCTCAATGAAACCAACAGCTCAGCAAATAGAAGTCTAGAAGACAGAAAAGAACAGGAAAGAACAAGCTTATCAGCTGTGAAGGAAATAAAAGAATTGGGCTCTTGAACACAAATCTGTCAGCTCCTTAGACATTCATTGGGTCACTTCCAAGGTATCTTATACCCTACTGAACGTCATTAAGGGTATCGGTATAACAGGAGCCTTGTGGGCCCAGCTAGCCCCTGGTTTCTTCTATATCTTAAACACTTCATTGGTAAGAACTGACTACCATAATGCCTATATCTACTCCTGTCTACCTGAAAGTTTGAAGTGCTCATCTGTACCTTGGCATGATTTAGATGCTCTTGTTGAGTATTGTGAATTTAGTACAGAATCCAGGTTACCCTCATAATTGTAACTGGTGTTCAAACCCGGGAACTCAATACACATAGTCACTGAGTAATATAGCTGATTATCAGTTGACTTAACTTGCCACCAACTACATAATTGGCATGCAGTCATTTTTATTAAGATACCAAGTAAGCCTCTAATATGTTTTGGGAAAGTCTTATTTCTCCTTTTCTGGAAGCCAACTCTCTTCTCAAGTCTTCTGCACTCATCTAACCAAAGTAGACCCTTGACCTCCACCCATACTATGCTGAACTACTGGCGCTCTATTGTATGTATACATAGTAATTATAATAGGGGTGCCCTGAAGACCTAAAAGTTTTTTCAAGGGGATCTCCCATGGTGAAAATGTTGAGAAACATTGTCCCATACAAATAAAGGCTAACTATCCAGGGGGGAGATACCAGAAGAGGTTTTATGGCCAAAGGTAAGCATTAAAATCATAATTTTTAGTTCAGTTTTAGGAACACTAATCTCATTTTTTGCTATTACCTAAACCTGGTGCCAGAAACAAACTTTGTGCAGTTGTTTAACTGATGTTATATATATATATATATATATATATATGACTTGCCAAAGGTCCAAAAACTAAAGGTCAATTGAAAAACTTTGAAAGTTATCCCTGTGTTGAAGCCTATAGTTTAAAGATATGATTTGTAATGTAGCTTTGTAAATAACCTAAAAAGTATTATGTTTTTGATATACTGTACATAATTTGGCTCTTCCTAATTTTTTGTGTGAATTTAAGAAACGTTTCAATTTTCAGTTTAGAAGATTATTTTCCATTTGTAAAATGTAAATTATTAGTATATATAAAATAGGATAAAAGCAACTATGAGATTCGTTGTTTAATTATGTGATTAGTTTGAACATCTTAAAAAGAACTCATCTTTGCTCCGCCAATGCAACAACTCATTCAAGGAAGCCAACATCTTCTCATCGTCTTCTTTTTGCAGTCTTCGAAAGTCCTAACTGGCTGGGATAACATAACCCTCCACATAAGCTTGGTAGTTAGTTCATCCGAAGACTCAGAAGATGCCAGACTGGTATGCTAACTTTATTACCGAACAGACATAGCATTACAGTACATACAGATGCTTCTTCAGAGTCTTCCACTAGAAAATTTAAAATTGGTCACACTGCAGGAGATTCATGGAGGTCCAGAATACATAGGAGTCATTATATACCCATGTTCCAACAAGTAAAGACCCAGGTTCTAGAACAATGTAGAAACCCCAACCTAACCATTAAACACCTAAATTGTCCCTACCAGATAAAAAAAGTTCTACAATGTGTTGCATTAGGGCAGTACGGTAATTAGATTGGGCCACTTAATGCACCAAATCTGTCCAGAAATGGTACACATTCCTCTTTTGTAGCAGTGCAACATTATTATTCCTATTATCCCTAGTTATTATCCCTACAAATAGAATTGAATAATTAGATTTATCCACCCACTGACCTTATTGATGATCACCACAAAGTTTACTAACCTAAAACTTCAAAGCAAGAATTGCAAAACTGTTCAGCAACCAACCCCAAACAAATTTGCTTATCTCTAAATAACAAATACTTTTTGTAGCAGAACTGATATGAGATGGTAGTCATGATGAGTTATATTCTCTACCCCCTCTCGAACTGCATAGTCAATGTTAAACTTTTATGTAACCTACTCATATGCAAGAATATCCACAGCTTCCTTTCAGTCACTGTTTGGTGAAACAGTGAAATCTCACCTAGGTATTAGTTCCTAGGCATCATCTAAATGCTGGTGGTTATGTTACATTAATCTGCTTTTCTTTTCCATTAGCTACTTAGTTTATTATAATGTATAAAGGTCTCCTAGGAACCATATTATAATATAGATAGAATGGGCTGCAAGGCTGCAAAATACAATATATTCTAATTGTGTTTTTGTTCAAAGTTAGTTAAGTGGCTCTCATAAAATATAAAAAATATAAAAATGGAAGAACACCTTCATCAGTTTAAGTGGAAATTCCATAAAAAAATCATATCAATTACTTTTAATTGTGAAAAGGTCTCAATCCCTCAATTCTAGTAGATCCTGTACCGTCCCAGCTTCCTGGGATCCTGACTGGCCCTGCCATCTTCTTCTGTCTTTCGGCTTCTGCTCACGTTTTTTGATCTCGTAAGTGGGATCGGGTAGACGTATCTTCCTGAAATCGTCTTACATTCCAGGAAAGCCCCTTTGGCACATGCCTTAGATGGGAGCAGAAGGAGCAGCTTGAAGCCTCCTGGGATTTGTGACTTATGTATCCCAGGAGGCTGTGGTTCACCCAGAAGAATGACGGCGGGCCTTCAGGGAGTTTATGTCTGGCCCAGAGACTAGAAGAAGATCAGTACCAGGAGAAGAAACATATGCAAGGTGGGATAAAGTGAGGGAAGACAGAAAAGGGAAGAAAAAGAGAAAGGGTATAAAAAAGAGGGCTGAAGGGGGGCAGGAAGGCTAATCCCCCTAAATACAGTCAAAGGGAGGTGGGAAGGAGTGAGCGATCCATGAAAAGAAAATTAGGCCAAATTTAGCCATGTAGTTCAATATTAGAGCTGTCCTTTTTTCTTGGGCATGACTCCAGGAAGTCCTTTTATCTTGGGCATGATTCCAGGAGACATGCCGAACATGAATCTTTGGAAATCTCCCTTTCTTGATTTCAAAGAGATGACCTCTTGGAAATTATGAGAGGGGGATTTCCAAAGAGGTGTTGTATAAGACGAAATTGGGTGTAAGGAGGTCAGTCTTGTTTTTAAGCAAGTCCAACGTGGGGCTCCTAGGGATTGGTTGTTGAAATAGGATGGTCAGAAGGTACAATTTTTTGAAATTGTACAAGTTTGAAATAAAACAATTGTAAATGCAAGCTGACCCTGGGCATTGTGCCTAAAAGAAGGGTGCTGCCTCCTACCTATTCCTTCCTATTATACTGTATAATAAAGAATGATAACGGACCCTTTCGGCCCAATGTTAACCTTTTTTATGCAAGCAATTTTAGGCTACTAATCTGATCATGTCCATACTATGCAGAGCATTGTTTTAACCTATCCAGGGGTTAAATCTATTCAAAAATGTTGCAAAATGTCTAATTAATTCAACCAATATGGTATAATTATTTCCTTTATTTTTAATGTGCATTTCTTTGGAAGCTAGAATTGAGGAACCTTTAAAAACCAAGAAGCCAGTTTCCCGTGCAAAATAAATATGATATCTTGCTTCATATTTTTTAAAAATTAACATCCGTTTTTGCAAATGAGTTTGTAAGAAAACAAGTTTGTGCTTAAAAGTGTACTGCCTTGTTTCCGTTGTCTCCCTTTAGGTCATTGTTCTTTGAAAACCACAAGCACATTACATGTAACTTTCAGTTTTCTCTAAGGTATATGATGGTGATTGGAGTCGCGGGGGCAGAAGGTGAAATTGTCTTTTAATGCTTCTAATGCTTTGAAAAACTCCTTTAAGGCTTCCTGAGCTCTTGTTTGACCCTGTTTGGGGGCATTTATAACTCCAAAAAGTAACAATTAGGTAAAACAGAAAATACATTAATGGCGTCTGTTTTACCTGCTAAATAATTTTTTGTCTATCCAGTAAACATTCAAAAAAGAATGGGGAGTCAAGATGAACAGCGGGAAATTTGGTGACATCTTAAAATTGGTGACAATTGACTGTGTTCAACTTTCTTGAGCTGTGGGCCTAAGTTTTTATAATGTGTAATTGAAAGACCAATCTAAAGTCCCAAAAGTTACATTGAACAGAGTTCTTTATTCTATTCTGTCTATCCATTCTATCCAGAGTTTTTTAGCCCTTTTTAAACCACGTTGCAAGAAGATGGCCCCACTTGTGTTGGTGTACTTTGTCCATCCCTTAGCTTTTTGACAGCATAGATAAGGAGCTGCGTCAGACTGAGGATGGCATCCATTCTGCTCTCTCCTTCTTTTAGTATTCTCTGTGTCAGTATATTTTCTTGTGGCACATGCAATTGGCTCATGGTCCTGTCCTTTTCTCTCCCGTTGTGAGATTGATATCCACTGTACCTTTTTCCTCTTCTTTCAACATTTTCTTATCTTTTCTTTGCATCCTCTCTATTCTGTACTTCCAGGTATGGAAGAGCATGTGGCTAAGTCCATGTGACTGCCAGGGTCAGTTAGCACCCTCCCATGAGGATTCGACCAAACATAGAAAGCTACTACTCTTAGGTACTCTTAAAGAGAAACACTGGGCAATTACCCTGGGTTCCCACCATCTCCAGGACCCCAACAATTAAAAATATTGAACCCCTATTCATATTTTCCCACTTCCAGGTTTTCTAATATCATCCCCTGCTTGGACATGGCACTACCTAATACACAAACAACAAATTTACATTGAGCATTAGTGCACGTTGTACCTTTTTCTGGTCTGGGTGGAATAGTTGCCTGAGCAATGACTTCCTATTTCCTTGGAGGCTTCTGCTTTTGATAATGCAAAACCACAACAAACTTTTTTTTAGAAAATTTTTGGAGTGTTATCACAGGAGACCAGTCTAGACTTCATTATTTTAAACAACAAGAATACTAAACTACTGTGCAATATAAAGGTATATCAGATGTTTGAAATCTACTGGTTTGGTCTGCAAACAACCAAATGTCTGGGACAGTTTCAGAAAAATTTGGCCCTTGGCAAACATGAAGTGGGGGTCTTTAATGATTTTTGCCTTCTTCTGGACCAACTATGTCTTATATCTTATATCTGGGATATGTTTATTTCCCTAGAGTAACTATGTAACTATGTTTACAGCAGTGGTGCCCAACCTTTTTTCATTTGGAGGCCGCTGTTGACATTGGGATAAAACTTGCGGGCCACAATGCAAACAAACATTAAAGATTTATGTTAAAAACTATAAGTGTTTTAATTTAAAATGAAATGAAATTGAAATGTCTCTAGTTATCCTAACATACATGTATCAAATAAAAGAGATGACAATTCAAGAATTTCTGTAATGGATCCTTTCAGAGAAAAGCATTTCATGTGACAGATAGCCAAGGGGTAATGTTCTTACTATTACATCTTCAGGTCCGTACATCTCCCCGTTTCTGGGAAATTAGGGTTCACAGAAGGTAAGTGGCCAGCTATGTGTGACAGGATGGCACGGTATGATAGGTATAGTTTTTCTTATCTTGTGATTGGACCGCAGCAATACAATTTCAGGGGTAGTTAGCCACAAGAGTCTCCCATTTATCATATATTTACAAACATACCTACAGCTCCCCTATCAGGAGAAACTGAGATTCAAAGAACATAAGCGGACATTTATATGTGACAGGGCACCATGGTATGGTAGGAGTGATACATCATTTTAGTTGGGGGGGGGGGGGTAGCCACAATAGTCCCCTACTTATTCTACATTTCCCTTCCTCTACTGTTCAAGAGAAATGGGGTTCACAGAAGGTAAGTGGCCAGCTATGTGTAACAGGGTAGCATGGTATAACAGGTGTAGTTTTTCTTATCTTGTGATGGTGTCATAGTGTTAGGGGGTGTTAGCCACAAGACTCCTACACTTGCAGTCACATTTTCCTTTTCTTACAAATTTGGGTTCATAGAGAGTAAGGTGATAGGTATGTGTGACAAGGTAGCATGATATGATGGGTTTACATTTTACTGGGGAAGGGGGGGGGGCAAAAGGCATTTCCTACTGGTTTCCACCTTTTCAGCTGCCAACATCCCTCTGTTCCATAGAAATTAGGGTTTACAGGATGTAAGTGTCCAGCTATGTGTAACAGGCAGCTCGTCAGCCATTTAGTCCCCCGCACCGCAGCGTCTGCAGATTTGACTGCAGGCGGCAGCGAGTGTTACTGAGCTTCTCCCCTGAGCCAGGGTTCTATGACATGAGCAAGGGGTAACTGCACCGCAACCTCACCCCCAACCTGAATGCAGCCTTGACGTTTTGTGAACTTTAAGGGGCACCACAGACAATTGACAGTACCCCAATATTCATTGCCATGAGAGTGGACCCCAGGGGGTCCCCAACATGCAAACTCAATTTGCTGACACTGGTCTTGAAATAGCCCCTCTATTGTGATAATATCCCTAATTGTTCTTAGGATTTTATGCTTGTGACCCCATATCTGGCAACTTGTTATGTGTAGAGCCCTTAATTTAGTTTAACAGCAGCTCTTAGGGTCCTCTGTGTACCATGTAAATTTCACATTTCTCTGATAATTAGTGAAGAAGATATGAAGGTTTATATTTGGGGATAATGGCCCATTATCTATCCTATCTAATCTAGTGTTAGTTATTTTCTTATGCTGCTGCTGGGATTATCTCACAGTACAAGGTCGGTGGGGAACAGCTCCCTTTCTTGTCAGCACAAACTTGATAGAAAAACATAGGAGATGCAAGCGTCCCATCCCCCCGAGACAACGAGCAGAGGGCCAGATCTGACAGCTCTGTGGGTTAAATGTGGCCCGCGGGCCGTTTGGCACCCCTGGTTTACAGTAACAAAGAGTGACAGATGAACATATGAGAGCTGTACAGACAACACCATTTCATTCTATGGAGAAGGGAGGATGACCGGCACCCTTGCGTTGTGTATCATGGATGGGGATGTTATATTAGTCTCAGCTCTATACAGCGCAATGGGGAGGCTACAAATGAAGACATTCTGAATGGATTTGAAAATATTGGTTGAAGCTGTACTGCCACATCATGGGACCTCTGCAAAGTGTGGTACCCAACACAAAATTGACTACAGAACTATGGGGCACATATAGCAAATGCACTTAGAGTGAGCTATCCTAGAGACAGCACTATACTCCTTAAAGTGGAGCGAAACCTTGCCAATACCCACCTGTCCCCATTCTGACACAGGCACTTCCATCTTCTTATTTCTCCTCCCCCACTATCTGATCCCCATTCTAATTTGTTGGGCTCACCGCCATATTTTTCCTACTTCTCCTCTGAATTTTGATCTTCAGTCATCTTGATTTATTGGGTTGGGATAGCACATGGGAGTTCAGTCTGTTCCGGAACCCACAAGGGAATTTCTGGCAACAAACACTGAACTTCACATGCGTGAAATTTGACAGATGGTCGGCGATCAGACAGGTAAAAATAGTTATTTCAGAAGGGTAGCCAAGACAATATTATTGATTTCATGCATTTATATAATGCCAACCATTCAGTTCATAGTCATATCACTAACCATCCTCCAGAGAGGTTTGCAATCTAATATCCCTACAAGTCTATTGTACATGGCATAGTCTATTGTCCTCAGCATAGCGATAGTCCAGTATCCCCAGCATAGTCATGTTCGGCCAATTTACTCACCGATATGCTTTCTGGATGTGAAAAGAACCCGGAGAGCCTGGAGATAGTCCACTTAAGGAAACAGTCAATGGAAATGGATACCCTTAACCCACAGAGGGTTGGCTTCAAAATTACACTCAAAGCAAAAAGCTTAAATCATAGATTGATCAAACTTGTGTGAATTTCATCACAACAACTCATAATGTGGCTCAGTAGTATGTTTGGCCCCATGTTTCCAAGTGTACTCCCGACAACATCTGGGAATGCTTCTGGCGAAATGAAAGATGGTGCAATGGGAGATCTCTTCCTATACCTGGATCAGGGCAACAATTAGCTAATCAATGATCTGTGGTGCTACCTGGCAGTGTCACATGATCTGATACATAATGTTCCAAAGGGTCTCTATTGGATTCAGGTCTTTAGGTCCAAATATAGGATGTCAAACCCACATACCACCCTCATGGAGTCTGTTCCAGACAGTTTGGTCAGAAGTAACCCATTGAAGGTCATCTATGACTTTGGAAGTACTCCTCCTGTTCCTCTTTTCACAAAGTCACAGATACGGATCCTGCTTCCGTATTGCCCTTCTACAGCTCTCTGTAGGGGGCCATCAGAAGTGCACCGGCTGGGGGCCCTGTGGATCTAGGTAAATTCCAGACATTCCACAGGGATACTAGGAGAAAGTTCCTGGAACATGGCAGTAACAGTGGCTTGTAGGTCAGTTACAGGTTCAGGGATACTCTATTGCAAATATAGCAAAAAACAAAGGCCCATCACTTACTAACTCCTCCATGCTCTTGAGAGGGACACAGCAAACCTTCTTGCAACTTCACGTATAGATGTGACATCCTGGAGCATCTGTACTACTTATGTAACTTGAATGGGCTGCAAGCACCGACTCACTGTACAGTGCCGATATGGACTAGTTTACTAGTAATAATCCAAGACTGCAAAAATGAGTCTGAAAAAATGAGTTAAATAATCCACCACTGGTTCTTTGGGAGTTGGCTTGCTGTCGCCCCTCCTGTCCACCTTTGTTGCTTTCATTTGCACCAAAGCAAATAAATTGATTCACAATCACTTAGGCTTTTTAACTGGACAGACAGATATCCCAGAAATGTAATTGGCTTGGTTGTATTTTGTGTTAATGGAGTGTTATCCAAATGTTTTATTTTATTTGACTGAGAAATAATTTTGATAATAATTTTTGTATTGGAAACATTAGTTTATTATTGTTATTGATCATTCATGAAGCATGTTTACAGCTTGTAAGAATGCCCGAAGAAATTTCACATTTCTCAAACTTTATTGACTGTAGTTTTTTTTTTTGAATTACAAAACAATACAACAAAACAACATACTTTAAAAAATTACAATTTTATAATACAAAAATTTACAACATCACTTTTGACTAAATTACCAGCATCAATGTCATCTTCAGTCAGTAATTACTTTCAATGTACATAAAGCAATACATGGGATAAGTGTGATTCTGATATGTTAAATAAATATATAAATCTGTTTTGTAAAAGTATAAATAACAATTATTAAAACTAAATACATTCAGAGCTGTTTATTTGATTTTAAACAATCAGTGTGATTGAGGGATATCTTATTGATATTGATCATGTATATGGGAATTTATGGCCAAGAACCACCCAATGTTTACCCAACATTTACATGTTTTCATTCTGTTTTTAATATAGAATTCATGGGTAAAAGTTGATGTACACAATTTATATTTGAATTAGAATGTTAAAAATGTAAACACTTTGTGCAAAAGTTGGGTGAAATTTGGGTGAAAACATTTAGAAATGGCCCCCTATGGATGAATCCCAATCACTAAAATCTCGTAAAGGCTTTACCAGTTGTTTCAAAATACGTTTTTGTTAACTTTTTAAGTGTTACATCAATTTGTTTTGTATACTGCCGATTTGAATTCCCTTCAACCTCCTGCTCTGGTGATGTAACAGGAAATTTGAACTAAAATAAGCTATTAGGGTGATCAGTCTCAAAGATCTTTTAGTAGTATTTAAATCCCAATTCCCGCTTGGGTAATAAAATTAAAAAAAAAATAACATCCCCACCCCCTGCAGATCTTAAAAGCAATAAAGCAGCAACATCATCTATCCTATCTAATCTAGTGTTAGTTATTTTCTGTGTGACATGATGCCTGGCATCGTCCATCTAACTTCATATGAGTCAAGGACATCTTGGATCCTTTAATGGCCTGGACAGGTGAATGCCATACAGAACAGCACCATGCCATTACCCGCTGCAGCCCTCAGAATTCATAAACTGCATCCTGCTTTACATAGCTTCCTAAAAACATCCCAACACCTTGTCCTCTCAAGAGCCCTCATCCCCAGTGCAAACAGTGGGCTGGTACTTGGGAGGAGTTAAATAAAAATCAAAATGCCTCATTTTGGTTAGATGTCAGTTTAGAAAAATGGCCTTACCTGGGTACTCTGAAAACTGCCTTGTTAATGCCTTCATCTGATTCTGAACCTCTATTATTAAAAGAATAAAGACTGGACAGGAAAGGGCTGATATGGGGGCTATTTTATCTCTTGCAACTTCTAAAATGCATTGTCCCTGATTTATTAAAATTCTCCAGGGCTGGAGAGAATACATTTTTGTCAGTGAAGCTAGGTGATCCAGCAAACCAGTATTAAAAACATTTGCTAAGAAATAGCTAATGACTTTTAGGAAATCCATTCCAGGTTTGCTGAATTACCCAGCTTCACTGATGAAAGTCTATTCTCTCCAGCCTTGGGGAGCTTTAATACATCTGGGCCATTAAGAGAAGCTCACAGTTTGCATCAAAATCATAAGAGTAAATTTTAGTACAGGAGAGGGATCTGTATAACTTCAAGACTGAAGGGAAGGGTGGAGATGAGCGCAAACGTTTCTCATACTAAAGCAAAAGCAAAAATAGCAAGATATATAAAAGGTAAAACACAGAATAAAATTTAAAAAAATTAAAAACAAAAATATCTACATTCATGGGTACTAGGTAAACATTCAGCGTCATTTAGGAGTGGAAATCAATGAATCACACATATCTCATAAATCCCAGTTGTCAACACCAGGTATTTAATATAAAACATTTCAAAACTCTCACAAAAATTAAATTTGAAGGAAACTATGACAACATTTGCAATATATTCACATTTCATTCTAACAACAAACAAAACTAGGACAAACCAGATCCACCATCAACCCAAAAACATCTAGAAAGCACCAATTCCAATGTCCAGTAGAACAGTTTCCAATTATTCTTGGTCTCCTGCAAAGTATGGATTCTATTCCAAAAGCTCTACCTCACAAGGAGATACAACAACTGCCTGCCACCAAACATTTACTGTAGAAAAAAACACTTTCAAACTGTGAGTTAAAAAGCAATGATGCCAGAACATCAATTGTCTTCTTAAATGCTACCTGGCATGTATAAATTACATTATTAGAAAGGCAGAATGGCGAGTGGTGTGTTTTCTCCCCATGTTCGTTACTAATTCTTATTTGTGTTAAAAAATATACAAAAAACACACATACAGTACATCCCTAGAATGAATTCGGGATTCCACATATTTTATCCCTTTAGAAAGACTGCAAATACAGTAAATTACCTGACCATCTAGAAATCCAGAGAGCTAATAACTTTGTACCATAGACCAAAAGTATCAGCCATGTTCTATTCTTCCAGACTATAGATCTTCTCTGGTCTCATTCTCTCTGTTATTCGCCAATGCCTACAATAATTTCCTTCCTACCAATGCAACAATGTTGCCCTGATTCAAACAGCCTACCCAGACTGTCTGGTAGAGGTCTCTTGAGATTGAGGCATACCCATGTGAGTTGAAACTTACTTGGGCACCCAGCTAATTGCCCCTCTGCTGCAAGAATTTTCCAAGCCTGGTGATAACAATTCTACAGCATGGTAATACTGATAGAAGTAGGCAAAAAGAAACAAATAATGCTGGGATATACATAAAAAAGAACGGAGAGGTTTCGAGTTGTGCCTAAAGGCCACGTTTATATCAAGGCAATTGAACAGTAAACATTCACAAAACAAAGAATGATCTACAAAAATTTACTCAATATTTCTTCAAAATTCAATATTTTTTGTATTGTTATGACTTTCTCCAGATGTATCGAGTCTGATGACTATCAAATGTCAAACTCTATCTGATGTCAAACTCTATTCACCACCGATGATTGTTCCTTGAACAGTTTTCCACCACCACCAAACCAGCACAGCAGATGCTATCGAGCGCTGTGTTGCCAGAATAACCTTCAATGCAAAATGGTTCCAAGCCATATGGCTATGTTTTGTGGTTGGGTTATGGCATGAGTAATGGCTCGCTTACACTTCCAGTTCTGTCCATGAAGGAACAGCCTCAATGCTTATTAGTGTGGCATTTCTTCAAAAACTGTTTTAAAAACTTGTGTAATTGATTTCTTTACCACGTCCTTAAATTCCCGACCAATGAAAGCATAGAGTATAGGGTTGATACAACTATTGAACATGGCTAAACATTTGGAGAACGGTACAGCCACGGTACTGACCAGCAACGGTAGCCCACCTAGAAATACTCGGGCTAGTGCTAAGGCATGATAAGGAAGCCAACACAGAAAAAAGGAGAAGACCACCCCAGTGACAACCAAAAAAGGCTTGCTGGAACGATTAAGCTTTTTCCTTTGTAGTGTTATTAGAAGAATTGCGTAAGAAATAAGAATAACGCACAACGGTACTAAAAACTGGTAGAGAAAAATACAGACAGTGAATATAGCAGCTTCTCTTTTTTCCCAGTCCTCAAAAACATCCAAGTTCTTGCAAGAGCTACGGTTACTTTCCGTAGACATCTCCGAAAGGGTGTAAGATCCAGGAACCAGGGCAATGGAGAGTATCCAAATCACCACACATGTTGTCATCACCAGTCTTGGGTTGCGGTAATTTTGACACCAGACCGGGAAAAGAACGAGGACACAACGATCAATACTGATAGCGCTCAGAAGCAAGATGCTGGCGTAGATGCTAAGGCCAAAGATGCAGTTGACAAGCTTACACAGAATAGGCCCAAACGGCCAATGTAGGTCAAGTAATAGATACAGAACTGTGACCAGGACCAAAAACGTTGAGATGAAATCCGCCAAGGCCAGGTTAAAGAACCAAACAGTGTTGATAGTTCTTTGTAGTCTACATCCAGTTATCCAGATGACGGTCCCATTTCCCATCATCCCCAGTAGGAAAATTAAGCTGAAGGTCACGGTGGCAATAACCTGCACGGTATGGCGCAGTTCAGCGGTGTCAGCATCTAGAGTGAAATTCATGACGTGAATGATGTCGCCGGACCTGGTTCCTAAAAGAAAAACATAAAAAGATTAATTAACAAAACATTCAATTGTATTGAAACTGGTTCCTGCTTTAGGTAAAACGGATTTTTTTTTATAAACAATCAGATTTTTTTATATAATCAGATAAATATGAAATTATAATTTATTTAATATAAATATTGTAATTAATTTGTTTTCCTATCATCAGCTAAAAAAATTACAGAGCTCAGTAGCTCAAGGTGAAATTCACAAGCACAAATCAATGCTCAATGCTTTTCAGACAGCAAGGTGTACACTTCAAAAATACTTCACAGGTATAAAAAATAAGAATAGATTATACCTTTGTGTGACTCGGTACTGAATTATAGGTGTACTTCCATTATGCAACAAAAAAAAAAACATTCTCAAAGCAGTATGATGTTAGATGTGATTCTAATTTTCCAGTGCAAGTACAGGTAGTCCCCAGGTTACATAACAGATAGATTTGTTCTTAAATTGAATTTGTATGTAAGTCAGAACAGGTACATTGTAATAATTGCGATTAGGACAGATGTTTGTCTCAACATATTATTAGGCAGCATGGTGGCAGTTACTGTATAAAATCCTCATTGTGAGTTAATCACAAACAAAGCAAAAAAAAAACTTCATGGATCCTTGACATTTGTTAACTTCTGGAGCAAGCCATGCTTTGATATGCAAACAGAAACAACTGCAGAGTTTGTTTTGGTAATAAAAGAGTTACAAGATGTTACAGAAAGAGCTCACCCCCAAAGATCACCCACAACCTCAGCTGTGTTTAGCAAAAGATTTCTTCTGCAAGTCATGCAACCGCCCCCATCAAGCCTCTGTCCTGCACACAAACGAGCAGGGAAGCCCCGTTCGTATCTAGGAGTTGTCCGTATGTCAGGTGTCCTTAACTCGGGGACTACCTGTAACTGGGTATTTTTTATCTCTACAAAGTCTCAAATAAAGATAATGTAGTACAGTGAAAAAATACCTTTTGGGGCCAATATATATGCACATTACAATACATTTAGATCATTTTTTCACAGTCCTACAAGTTCTGTAAGTTAAAACACGAAAGAGTTTTTTTTTAAATAATGTTAAACCACAGAATTACTTGTTTAACACTTAGAAATACATGTCAATGATTAAGGACAGGACAGGAATTTTACTTTGATAATGCTTTTTCAGACCTGATGCAAGGCAAATTATTTGAAACTGGAGTCATAGAGCACCACCTCTTGGCAAAGTGAGGTACAAACATCACCCTGCATCTTACATTCTGTCCAGTATATCAATATACCATATATATATATATATATATATATATATATATATATGGAATGTACATTCTCTGTTACTAACTATAAGACCCCTCTTTGTTTCCTATAGCCCATAATATTTACTTTTTATAAAAGGGTAGATAAGGAGACTCCTTCCCTTCTGTCTTTACTGCCACGGCAGTAAAGAGTGAATGGGACTACTACTTTGGGCTGCTCTTTTTGCACATGCCCAATCTTAAGCATGTGCAGAAGAGGCCTTCTGTCACAATGATCTCTGATCCACAATGATCAAGATCTCTGTGCAGTACAACATCAGGTGGTGTAAGCAGAAAGAACAAGGAAGAGAATGACGTCGCCCGGTGTTTCCTCCGAATCCAGGATGACGCAGGACCAAGTCGAGGCCAGCTAAGGAGGGATTAGGGCTCTGAGATGTGAAAGTTAGAGTTTTTTTTTATTATTTTAATGACAGTTCCAAATCCCTTTTTTGACATCTCTCACAAGAAAAAAAGCTTCCAACAGTTATGCTACAGATTTGATACGCTACAGATATAAAAAACTATAGTACGGCAGTGCCTAGGCACCTTTACATACCTGAAAGCTGCTAATATTTAGCAATAGGCTGGATATTCTTTCATCAGTGAAGCTGGGAGATCCAGCAAATCTGAAATGGATCTAGTCCAGGATTCAAAACACTTGGTAGCAAATAGGAAATTACTTTGAAGAAATCCATTCCAGGTTTCCTGGATCACCCATCTTCACTGATTAAAGTGTATCTTCTGCAGCCTTGGAGAACTTTTTTAAACCAGGCGTAATATAAGAAAAACACAACAAGGGTACATCCTTGGAATGAAGAACATTTCTGGATGTTCTGTATAAACTGTTTGAAATGAAGGTCTAAAAAATTCATTACTTAGACCAGGGGTGTAAAACTGTGGCCCGGGGCAAAATCTGGACCCAGCGTCCTTTTTTTTTGGCCCCCAAAGGAATCCTAAATATAAACTGCAGCTGGCCCGCCACTGCATTGAAACAACGCTGCTACTACAATTCCCAGCATCACTCGTGTCTATAGACCAGCGGGCTCTCTGCCTATGTGTGGCCCCACATTGGACTGTTTTATAGATGCAAATATTGCCGGGAATTTTAGTAGCGACCTTATTTCAATGAAGTGGGAATTTCAGCGGCCACTCATAAGATTTAGCTCCGCACTGGCCGTGTCTGGCATTTCCGGCACCCCCCTCAGCTGTACTTTTCCTTGCTACTCCAAGGCATGGACTTGAATGGCTGGATTTTCCTAGAAGAATATTGCTATTATTATTGTTAGCCTGTGCAAAAAGGTTACCATTGAAATTTAACTCAGAAGGCTACAAATAGAGAAAGAGGCATAAGATTTTTTTCTTAAATAAAATTAAAAAAACATTTTTTATGCCTTTTTCTAATAAAAGCTTCTTCCAGATTGAATGTGAAGCAAAACATCTTTGTTTCCATATGAAAAGGTTTTATATCTAATAGAAAGGAAACACTTCAATTTTTTCAATAAATTTCAAGATTGGCCCGTGACTTTGTCTAAGTTTTGAATTTTGGCCCTCTGTGTATTTGAGTTTGACACCCCTGCCTTAGACCTTCCATAAGATACCATTACACCACAAATAAAATCCGACACCTCCGAAAAAATAGGAAGCGTGCAGAACAAAATAGAAACAAAAGAAGATGAACATGATTAATATGTAATAGATTAGATATGCAAAAAGGACTTTATGTATATTTTATTAGACCGTGTATTGCATAACTTAAGCTAATCATCCGTATTATTGACTTTTGGCATGAAAACGGATCTTCGCTTGGCTTGGCATCTGGGTTTGATTTTGCATGATGTAGTTATGTTAATAAATATTAAGGGAAATATGTTTGCAAACAAGTACACAATAAACAGATTGCAGGACAGATGCCAAACAAATGATCGTGCAATGTATTTACCTTGTTACAATTATGCAATGTGTTCTGTAATCAGCTTTATATATGTTTGTAGACATCCATCACCTAGGCTGGTATAAAATATGTATCAGTGGTAATTGGAGCGTGATTATATATTTCCTATGTAAGTATTGTATTTGTATACAGGGTTGGGGTGGAGGGCAGGATAACCATGCAAAGTTACGAATAGAAGTCTTTAAACAATATTACTGTATATGAATGAAGTATTGCCAGATTGGTTTAACACCATTTCCCTCCATAGCCTTTCCAATACGTGTGGTTGTGTTAAAATACCCTCCTGGATCCACACAACATACACCATAGCCCTAATGGGAAACATCTAGTGACTGGTTGCTATTTGGAAGGGTCGTATTCAGCATTTAGGAGGGGCAAAGGCCACAGTAAAATGTAAATCTTCCAATCACAGGCCAAGTATAGTCGTGTTTGATTAGCTGAGGCTATTTGTGAACTCATTATCCTTTGCGGGTATAATAGCTTTTTTTTTATTTTATAGTTTTGTATTTTTTCACTTGCACTATTCTAGAATTGGGTAACAGGAAGGTGAGCTTTGTACCAGACCCTGGGTAAAAGTTGACTTGGATTGCATTGAATATCTAAGGTGGAGTCATAGCTTATGGTACCACATTCCTTTCATTTTTATATCTTTTTTAAAATAGATTACTTATTAACTCCATTGTTGACTTTGTGTTATATTAGGCCTGATTTAATAAAGGTCTCCAGGGCTGGAGAAGATACACTGAAGCTGGGTGATCAAGCAAACCTTGAATAGATTTCTTCAAAGTCGTTTGCTATTTGCTAGCAAATGTTTCGAATCCTAGACCAGATCTATTCCACGTTTGCTGGATCACCCAGCTTCTCTGATGAAAGTGTATTTTGCACAGCCTTGGAGAGCTTTCACAAATCAGGGCCAATATGTAAGCTTGCATTTCTAACCCGGTTGTAAAAAATACTGCTTGCCTAGTTGGTGTTCTGATCCTTTCCTTCTAATATCTTCTTAATCACTGACCCAGAATGAGAATCCAGTTCAAGTGTTTGGCACAAGTTGTGCTGTAGTGCCAACAGGTGCCAACTTCTTTTGATATAGTGATTGTCAGGGTCAGTACCACCTCTAACAATCATCAGCAGATGGAAATAATGCTGGCTTTGTTATCAGCAATTTGCTAATGCACACATCAGAAAGTATTTCAATGGTTAATAACTGTTTAATAAATCAGGCCCAATGAGTCCAACAAGTCATTATAATTGTTTATAGCTGTAATTGATTCTCCCAGAAAGAGTTCTTCTGAAGAAGCTGCAAAATGCGTCAAAAATAGATATGAGTTTTGATGGTTGTGTAACATGATGTTGTACTAATGTTCAAATGATTTAAAAAAAGTACTTTCTTAAATGAAAGTACCTGAAACGTCCCAAGAACATATTTTTTTCCTTTTTTTTAAGTAGTTTATAGAGGTTGACCCAACTCAACTACGTGCAATAGACTGCAGAGATGGAGACATAATCCTCCCCTGTACAAAGCATTGGTCACACCACATCTGGAATATGCAGTGTAGTTTTGGGCACCAGTTCACAAAAAAGACATTGTGTGATTGGAGAGAGTGCAGAGAAGGGCAACTAAACTAATAAAAGGAATGGAGGAGCTCAGCTATGAGGAGAGATTAGCTGAACTGAATCTATTCTCCCTTGAGAAGAGACGTATAAGGGGGATATGATCACCTTGTATAAATATATAAACGGTCTATATAGAGAACTCTCTTCCCCATTATTCACTTTGAGATCATTACAAAGAACAAGAGGGCACTCTTTACGTCTGGAGGACAAGAAGTTTAAGCTCCAGATAAGGAAGGGATTCTTCACTGTAAGGTGTGTGAAAATGTGGAATCGACTCCCTCAGGAAGTAATGTCAGCAACTACTATAGATTACTTTAAGAAAAAGCTGGATTTCTAGAAGCACAGAATATAACTGGGGATTAAGGCTTTAAAGTAAAGATAACAGTGACTGTTGATCCAGGGAACAACTGATTGCCTCATGGAATCAGGAAGGAATGTTTTTCCCCTGCTGAAGCAAGTTGTACCAGGGTTTTTTTTGCCTTCCTCTGGACCAACTATGTCTTATAGGGTTTTATATCTGGGATATGTTTATTTCCCTAGTGGTTGAACTTGATGGACTTATGTCTTTTTTCAACCTAACCTACTATGTAACTATGTAACTACAGAGATCGTCACCTTGGAGGAGATACGGAGCTACAAGCCTGGCACGGGACCAATACAGGTTGGCAACACCTAATCAGCTTTCTTCTTCATAAAATGCATGCTGATGAATTTTATTTTAAATAATAAACTAATATTGAACTTATTTTGGGAATCAAATATGTTTTGAAAGGTGTTTGTTGTAAACCCAAAGCTGAAGGTTGTATGAAGCAGCACATGAAAAATTAGGTTACAGGACAATGGATGACTATGAAGAAAAACCACTGAACACACATCTCTCTGTGAATCACAAAGGTAAACTTATGCAACACAAACATTAAAATGTTTTTACTGTTCAATATGATTGTGCAAGACACCTGTTATTGGCACTAGTTACTTTTTGTTCCAACAAAGAATTGTTCATATGAAGTACGATGGCCATCAACCTAATATTTAGTTTGCTGATTCTCTGTATATTCTGATGTGCCAAGATAAAGGATCTGCAGCTCTATTTCTTATTTCCCACAGGTTGCTGTTTTGAGAAAATCAAACCTTGTATAAGAAAACATATGTCTTTATCTAACAGAGGTCTCCCTGTGCTGAAAGCTGCAAAAGCCATAGAAAAACAGTACTGGGCATGTTGGCAAAGAATGTGGTGGTGGTGGGGTCCATGCTAGCTTTAAAGAAAACCCAATTCCAATAGACATGCATGTATTGTTGCAACATGAACACTGTTATTTTATGTTTGTGTGTACTAATCTACAAAAGGGTGACTGCAGAAATCAGAGGGTCATAAGGGCCTTCACCAACTGTAGGTCCCATTTTTTCTTCTGTTTTCTGACATTAAAAAAACAACTCTGTAATATTTATGCATTTCAGTTCACATACGTGTGTCACAGCGTGGACTGCACAGCCTGTGTCATAAGCAAGGGGCAGAAGACTTTGTTTAGGTGTGACTTTAAGGCAATCTTTCTAAACCCCTTTAACATGTGGAAACCTTAAAATAACTTTTAGGTCTTCAGGAACCCTCCACGGTAATTACTATATCTACGGCTCACAGTATATTAGCATGGTGGTCAGTGGGAAGAATGCTTCCTACATTGCTGACCATTGGGATCAATGTCACCCTTGCAGATATCCAAAAATATTATTGGTATTTGTTAAACTGACCAGACAGTAACGGACTGTCCATTGCCCAAGGAAGAGAAAGAAATGCTATTAAACAAACTTAGTAACATTCAAATACACAACAGAAGAATCAAAATGCAGTAGTAAATTCCAGGAGCAGAAATGGGAGTCAGGAATGCAAGGGGGGGGGGGGGGGAGGGGTAATTCTCCACTGAGCCCTAATGAAACAAGCTTGACTTTTTTAATGCTGGAACTTTTAGCCATAGAGGGGCTAGGATGTGTATGGGGCCCAATGGGGTAGTATGGGGCAGAAATTCTTTGATGACAGCCCGGCAGGACCGATAAGGAGTCAGGGCTGGTGGCAGAATTAATCAGTATCAGGCATAGGGTACATGTGCTTCAGGTTTAATGAATGTTGTTTAAAAGTTTGTCTAACTTGTTAGAGGAGAACCCATTCTGGGCTCCAAAGGAAACCCATGGCCAAAGTAGATAGAATCCCATTAAGATCCCATTAGACCGGGGGTTATTAGTATGCCCCCCACAATATTAGCCATGGAAATACTTTCTGATGTGTGCATTAGCAACTTACTGATAGCTAAACCAGCATTATTTCTATCTGCTGATGATTGTTAGAGGTGATACTGACCCTGCCAATCACTTTATCAAAAGAAGTTGGCACCTGTTGGCACTACAGCACGACTTGTGCCGAACACCTGAACTGGATTCTCATTCTGGGTCAGTGATTAAGAAGATATTAAAAGGAAAGGATCAGAACACCAACTAGCCAAGCAGTAATTTTTACAACCAGGTCAGAAATGCAAGCTTACATATTGGCCCGGATTTATGAAAGCTCTCCAAGGCTGGGGAAAATACACTTTCATCAGAGAAGCTGGGTGATCCAGCAAACCTGAAATGGATCTGGTCCAGGATTAAAAACATTTGCTAACAATTAGCAAATGGGATTTGAGGAAATACATTCCAGGTTTGCTGGATCACCCAGCTCTTCTGATGAAATTGTATCCTCTCCAGCCTTGGAGAGCTTTAATAAACCAGGACCATTCTGTAAGTGATGGCTCCAATTTAAGCCCTGCTGAATAAAGCCAGGTGTGCAGTTACAGATTTAGCACACTGACCAGCCTGTGCATTGTCCAGGGGGTGGGCACAGCATGTGGGCACAGCAAATTCAAGGATTCCATGTAAAAAGTGAAGGAACAAGCAAGTCATAATTTACAACTGATGCTCATTACAGCTGCATTATTGTGTGTTTGCATAGGGTAAGCATACAATTTGCCTATTCACACAAAGACATTTAAAAAGCAATGCAATGCAATTTTTTCAGGGCATCTTTATCATTCATCACTTGTTCACTAACAGCTAGACAACACATAAATCCAAATCTGACCATATACTAAATAGGGTTATATAAGAAAACCAAGCGTTTTATTTATCTTTTACACAGGAAGCATTTTATGACATTAGATCGAGCCAATAAAACAATACGGAAATATCCAAGAATTGGGCAGCTGGAAAATAGGGTTATAATACTCTGGAGGATTATGGTGCTGGGTTAGCATTTCTAAAACCTCAATATGAAGGAAGTTCCAAATAACATCATAAAACACTTTGTAGAATATGTTTGTATTTCCTTCCATGTGGCCAATATACCATCAAAGTAGGCTTCTCGTAGTTTATTGCCTACTGTACTGATTGGGATTATTCTGGTACAATAAACAGAGTGCTTTTTAGAGAGCATTTACAACAGACACACACATTCACACATCAATGCTCTTTTAAGGAAAACCAAGGGTAATGCATAAAGATGGCCGCACAGTAGTGGACAACATGCCTTCATGTAGTCAAAAGCTTATGCCTAACTCCAGGGTTGGGTCCTTCTTACTTGCCCACTTGGAGCGTGCCTTGACATTTTGCAACTATATATATATTGTCCTTTATTCTAGGAGTCTTCAGTAGGTTCAGATGGTGTCACAGGTCTTCTCCAACCCCTTTCTTTGATGGTTGTCACATTTTAAAGTCTGCAGGGAGAAATGCCATCTGATGATATAGTGCTACTCTCTAAAGCAGTGTTGTTCAACCTTCTTAACATGGAGGAAACCTTGAGATAAATCTCTTCAGGTCAGTGAATATAAAAATTGCTATAATTTTTATATTCACAGCTCAAAATACATTGGCCTGGTGATTGGTGGCTGGCCATTGGGAAGATTGCCACCTTTACAGATAGCCAAAATGATAATTGATGTCATTAAACTGACCTGAGAGTCTCAAATTACTCTTTGCTCAAGGAACACCTAACAACCTCTGGAGGTATCCTAGGGTTCTACGGAACCCTGGTTGAGATACACTGCTCTAAGGCATTCATCCTCTGATGGTCTTTTTATAAATACCTTCATCCAGTATTCACTTCAATTTTGTTGACAATTAGTTTGAATCTGAATGCACATTTTGAATAATTGTTGGGGATATCATCTAAAAATAATCTACATGATACAGAACATGTTGCTTTGTGATAATTTCCACATTGACACACTTATGGTGTTGATGACCAACCAGTAAAATTTTGGAGAAGAAAAAAAAAGACTAGTCATGAGCCTCAACCCCTTTAGTAAACTCGCCCAAATGTAAACTAAATCGTTGTTTCCCAGACTATTTAATTAAATCCAAACATGAATGTTCCCCCTATTATGATGATCAGACTAGTTTCTTGTGCTAACCCCTAAGTAATAACATGTTCAAGAAAAGTGTTTTTTTGAAGAAAAAGTCAAGATTGTTCAAAAATATGATTACTACAAGATTCAAATTATTACAAGAACAACGCTCGCGTCTATTGGGTGTGTTTTTCATCTAAAGTTGGAGTCTCAGATCCCGACACGTTTCACTCTTCAGGTGATAATGAGATGTGTAACCCATGTTGTATGAGATATGTTTGTAACAATGTCACTTTGTGTCATACATAAAAATATTATTGAGCCTCCATCACAAAACGTTTGGTGAATGTTGCATTCTCCTTTATATATACACACCAAAAAGTACTTCAGCTTAAAAAAGTAAATTTAGAATACCAATTAAATGTTTAAATACTATAGTAAACAAAATATACAAAACAGATTTGGTTTGCAGGAATTTCCATTACTTACCATAATAAACATTATTTTGAGCAATGAGAGTTTAAAACAATCACAAGACTGAAAATAAGAATGTGAACCCCAGGCGATATAATTGAATCATCATTAAACATATGTCATGTGAAATAGTCAGCTTTTCCTGGCCTGCAAACTTGAAGAAAAATGATTACTCCATATGAATTTATTATCAATAAAAGCAGGAACAGCAAGACAGTAATAATTTACGTGTTTCAGACAGTAGTCCTTAGTCATAGCTACACTATGATTAAGGGCCGATGATTCTGAAATGAGTAAGCATTTACTGCCACGAGAGGTCGGATTTGATATCTTGCTGATAAATAACGAGAGATAAATATCTCTGCTCTTTTCTTCAGTGCAAAAACAAGGAGGCAACAAGCAATACTGAGAAATGTATGATATACTAAACCTCAACTCCCAATGAATTGGCCAACGTGTGCTTATATTTTGCACAAAGTTATCTTCCAAGTATATTTAAATTGCACATTAAAAAAGAAAAATTATTTATCTCCTTGCAAGACTCTAATTTTAATTCTATTTTTAATTCACAACTAAAAAGAAAATTAAAAAAAGTAAATAAATTAATATTGAACATATTTACCAAATATGGAGCTATAAGCCCAACTTTCTACAAGCTGCACTGTGGGATTTGGTATTTCCCACTATTCCCAGTAAAGTTACTGGCAGCCATATTATTACAAATGGTTTTAAGATAAAAATAGGTTGAGTGTATTTAAAGCCTCAAACTATGACAAAATTACTCAAGCCGCACAAGGACACAAGGAGGCTGTTATAAGATCATTTAAAGGTGAGCATAACATTGGGTATTATTTCGATATTTTAATCAGGATCTTAAAATCTGTGTATGGGAATGTATGAAATATGTGTAAAATGTGTAAATCTATACTATCCCACCAAAAAATGTCCCCATGCCAGTGGGACAGTGGTATGATCTGGGGTGCTTGTGGGGGCAGTGTTATGATCTGGGGTACCTGTGGGGACGGTGTTATGATCTGAGATACCTGTGAGAGCAGTATTATGATCTGGGGTGCCTGTGGGGGCAGTGTTATTATCTGGGATACCTGTGGGGGCAGTGTTATGATCTGGGGTGCCTGTGGGGGCAGTGTTAT